>NW_026087586.1:0-46395 GCF_022539395.1 Myiozetetes cayanensis
CGTCATTCCTCTCGGTCCCCTCAGGCCTCCATCGTCCCCTCACGGTCTTTTCCCGCCCTCCTGTCCCGTCTTGTCCCCTCAAAATCCCCCTGTCCCCTCACGACCTCCCCATCCCCTCCACGGTGCTTTCCCGCCCTCCCGTCCTGTCCTGTCCCTCAAATCCCCCTGTCCCCTCACGGTCCCTCAGGGCCCCCTCATCCCCTCACGGTCTTTCCCGCCCTTCTGTCCCGTCCTGTCCCCTCAAAATCCCCCCGTCCCTCACTGTCCCCAAAAACTCTCCATGTCCCCTCACGGTCCCCTTAGATCCCCCCCATCCCCTCACGGTGCTTTCCCGCCATCCTGTCCTGTCCTGTCCCCTCAAATCCCCCCCCTCCGTCCCTCACGGACCCCTCAGGACCCCCGTCCCCTCAGGGTCTTTTCCCGCCCTTCTGTCCTGTCCTGTCCCCTCAAACTCCCCCATGTCCCCTCCCACGGTGCCCTCAGGGTCCTCTCATCCCTCACGGTGCTTTCCCGCCATCCTGTCCTGTCATGTCCCTCAAATCCCCCCCTGTCCCCTCACTGTCCCCTCAGATCCCCCCCATCCCCTCACGGAACTTTCCTGCCCTCTTGTCCCGCCGTGTCCCCTCAAATCCCCCTCCGTCCCCTCACTGTCCCCTCAAATCCCCCTCCGTCCCCTCACGATGCCCTCAGGGCCCCCTCTCATCCCCTCACGGTGCTTTCCCGCCATCCTGTCCTGTCATGTCCTCTCAAATCCCCCCCTGTCCCCTCACTGTCCCCAAAGACTCTCCATGTCCCCTCACGGTCCCCTCAGAGCCCCCCCATCCCCTCACGGTGCTTTCCCGCCATCCTGTCCTGTCCTGTCCCTCAAATCCCCCTCCGTCCCCTCACGGACCCCTCAGGAGCCCCCCATCCCCTCAGGGTCTTTTCCCGCCCTTCTGTCCTGTCCTGTCCCCTCAAACTCCCCCCCATGTCCCCTCACGGTGCCCTCAGGGCCCTCTCTCATCCCCTCACGGTGCTTTCCCGCCATCCTGTCCTGTCATGTCCTCTCAAATCCCCCCCTGTCCCCTCACTGTCCCCAAAGACTCTCCATGTCCCCTCACGGTCTTTTCCCGCCCTCCTGTCCTATCATGTCCCCTCAAATCCTCCCCTCCGTCCCCTCACGGTCTTTTCCTGCCCTTCTGTCCCGCCATGTCCCCTCAGATCCCCCCGATCCCCTCACGGTCTCTTCCCGCCCTTCTGTTCCGCCGTGTCCCCTCAAATCCTCCCCTCCATCCCCTCACGGGGCTTTCCCGCTCTCCTGTCCCGCCGTGTCCCCTCAAATCCCGCCCCTCCCGGTCCCCTCAGGCCCACCTTCCCATCCCCTCACGGTCTCTTCCCGCCCTCCTGTCCCGCCGTGTCCCCTCAAATCCCCCCCTCGTCCCCTCACGGTCCCCCCAGTCCTTTCAGACCCCCCTCGTCCCCTCACGGTCCCCTCAGAGCCCCCCACCATCCCCTCACGGTGCTTTCCCGCTCTCCTGTCCTGCCGTGTCCCCTCAAACCCACCCCATCCCCTCACGGTCCCCTCAGACACCCCCCTATCCCCTCATGGTCCCCTCAGACCCGCCCTGTCCCCTCACGGTCCACTCAGAAACTCCCACCCCCTCAGGATCCTCTCAGACACCCCCCTATTCCCTCACGGTCCCCTCACACCCACTTCGTCCCCTCACAGTCCCTCAAAGCCCCCTGTCCCCTCACAGTCCCTCAGAACCTCCATGTCCCCTCAGAACCCCCTGTCCCCTCACAGTCCCCTCAGAACCTCCATGTCCCCTCAGAACCCCCCTGTCCCCTCAAAGCCACCCCATGTCCCCTCACAGTCCCCTCAGAGCCCCCTGTCCCTCACAGTCCCTCATAGTCCCCCTGTCCCTCAGACCCCTCAAAGCCCCCTTGTCCCTCACAGTCCCCTGTCCCCTCAGAACCCCTGTCCCCTCAAAGCCACCCCATGTCCCTCACAGTCCCTCAGAGCCCCTGTCCCCTCACAGTCCCTCATAGTCCCCCTGTCCCCCAAAGCCCCCTGTCCCTCAAAGCCCCCTTGTCCCCTCACAGTCCCCTGTCCCTCAGAGCCCCTGTCCCTCAACCTCTCGTCCTCACAGTCCCCTGTCCCCTCAGACCCCTGTCCCTCAAACCCCCTTGTCCCCTCACAGTCCCCTCAGACCCTCCCCATCCCTCCTGGTCCCCCGCGCCCCCCACTCACCCTCCATCACCACCAGCAGCAGCAGCAGGAGCAGCCCCGGCCCCGCCGCCCATCGCGGCCCCAATCCCGGTTCCCGCCGCCGCCGCCGCATCGCTCTGAGGCCGCTGTGGCCGCCGGCACCTCCCGGGGGCTCCCCCCTCCTCCCCGTCACCTGCCCCGCGGCCACGCCCACCCACCTGGACATTCACCTCTTCACCTGCCCCGCGGCCACGCCCACACCTGTACGGAAACCTGCGCGCCCCTCACCTGCACCGCGCCACGCCCCTCCCTCTGGGCACGCCCCATTCGCTCATCACGCCCCTAATTTACATAAACCACGCCCTCTATTGATATATCCGTGCATGGTCGATTTGCATAAACCACGCCCATCGGCTCAATACACCCGAATTTACATAAACCACGCCCCCGTGTTGATGTATCCCCGCCGTTCCCATGGTCTATTTACATAAACCACGCCCTCATCCTCTGGCCACGCCCCCGTCTCTTAAAGGGCCCGTCCCTTCTATAGGTGCCCCAATAGGGGTTTCCACCCCCCCCCAGGGGTCCTACAGAGCCCCCCACCCCATAAATGATCCCTCTACAACCCCACGCCCTCCCTAAAACCCCCACGGGTGTCCCGGGACCCCCTGCACCCATTAAACCCACCCCCCAAAATGCTCCTATAGGTGCCCCTATAGGTGCCCCTTTGACTCAGCCCCCCCCTCGCCCCGGAAGGGGCCACGTCAGGGGTTAATTAAGAGCTCTTTAATGAGCCTCTTAATGAGCCCGACGGCCGGAAGTGCCTCATTAGGGCCCTAATGAGGTCACACAGAAGCCCCACCTCCCTCCCCAATGATGAGCGCCGGTTCCTTCCCCCCAAAAACGCCTTTATTGGGGGTGGGGAAGGGTTAAAAGCGGGGTCAGCCCGCGGGAGAGGCGAGGGGGACACCAAATAAAAACGAGGGTCGGGGGCAGGGGGGTGGGGAGGGCTCAGTAGGGCCTCTCGCGACGGTCCTGCCGGTGGTCGCCCCTGTGGGGAGAAGAGAGCTCGGTAAGGCCCGGCTTGAGGGCTCCTTTTGGCTTTATAACAACTACTGTCAGGTCAAATTTCAGCTTTAAAACCTGCTGATGTCAAACCCAATTTCAGCTTTAAAACCTCCTGGATGTCAAACCCAATTCCAGCTTTAAAACCCCCTGGATGTCAAACCCAATTCCAGCTTTAAAACCTCCCAGTATCAAGCCCAGTTTTAACTTTAAAACCTGCTGATGTCAAGCCAAGTTTCAGCTTTAAAACCTCCTGGATGTCAAACCCAATTTCAGCTTTAAAACCTCCCAATATCAAGCCCAGTTTTAACTTCAAAACCTGCTGATGTCCAGCCCAGTTTTTACTCTAAAACCTCCAGGATATCAAACCAAATTTCAGCTTTAAATCCTCCCAATATCAAGCCCAGTTTTAACTTTCAAACCTGCTGATGTCCAGCCCAGTTTTTACTCTAAAACCTCCCGGATGTCAAGCCCAATTTCAGCTTTAAACCCTCCCAATCCTCAGCCCAGTTCTGACTTTAAACCCTCCCAATATCAAGCCCAATTTCAACTTTAAACCCTCCCAATATCAAGCCCAGTTTTAGCTTTAAAACCTCCTGGATGTCAAACCCAATTTCAACTTTAAACCCTCCCAATCCCCAGCCCAGTTTTTACTCTAAAATCTCCAGGATATCAAACCCAATTTCAACTTTAAAACCCTACCAGTATCAAACCCAGTTTTAGCTTTAAACCCTCCCAATCCCCAGCCCAGTTTTTACTCTAAAACCCCCAGGATATCAAACCAAATTTCAGCTTTAAATCCTCCCAATATCAAGCCCAGTTTTAACTTTCAAACCTGCTGATGTCCAGCCCAGTTTTTACTCTAAAACCTCCCGGATGTCAAGCCCAGTTTTAATCTTAAACCCTCCCAATCCTCAGCCCAGTTCTGACTTTAAACCCTCCCAATATCAAGCCCAATTTCAACTTTAAAACCTCCCAATATCAAGCCCAATTTCAACTTTAAACCCTCCCAATATCAAGCCCAGTTTTAGCTTTAAAACCTCCTGGATATCAAGCCCAATTTTAACTTTAAAACCTCCCAATATCAAGCCCAGTTTTAACTTTCAAACCTACTGATGTCCAGCCCAGTTTTTACTCTAAAACCTCCTGGATGTCAAGCCCAGTTTTAACCTTAAACTCTCCCAATCCCCAGCCCAGTTCTGATTTTAAATCCTCCCAATATCAAGCCCAATTTCAACTTTAAACCCTCCCAATATCAAGCCCAGTTTTAGCTTTAAAACCTCCTGGATGTCAAACCCAATTTCAACTTTAAACCCTCCCAACATCAAGCCCAATTTCAACTTTAAACCCTCCCAATCCCCAGCCCAATTTCACCTCCCACCCCCATTCCAGTTGTGTCTCTGACCCCTTCTCATCCCCAAACCCCCCCATTTCACCCCCAAAACGCCCCCTGGGACCCCTCCCAACCGCACTCCCACCTGGAGTCCATCTTGCTGGGCCCAAACCCCCATTTCACCCTAACCCCCCATTTCACCCCAAACCCCCATTTCACCCCAAACCCCCATTTTACCCCCAAAACCCCTGGGACCCCTCCCAACCTCACTCCCACCTGGAGTCCATCTTGCCGGGCCCGAAGCCCCCAATTCACCCTAAACCCTCCCATTTCACCCCCAAACCCCCTGGGACCCCTCCCAACCGCACTCCCACCTGGAGTCCATCTTGTTGAGCCCGAACCCCCCCATTTCACCCCAAAACCGATCCCAAACCCCCCCATTTCACCCCTGGGACCCCTCCCAACCGCACTCCCACCTGGAGTCCATCTTGCTGGGCCCGAAGCCCCCAATTCACCCTAAACCCTCCCATTTCACCCCAAACCCCTCTGGGACTCCTCCCAACCGCACTCCCACCTGGAGTCCATCTTGTTGAGCCCAAACCCCCATTTCACCCCAAACCCCTCATTTCACCCCTAACCCCCCTGGGACCCCTCCCAACCGCACTCCCACCTGGAGTCCACCTTGCTGAGCCCAAACCCCCATTTCACCCCAAACCCCCTGGGACCCCTCCCAACTGCACTCCCACCTGGAGTCCATCTTGCTGGGCCCAAACCCCCATTTCACCCCAAACCCCCATTTCACCCCAAAACGCCCCCATTTCACCCCCAAACCCCCATTTTACCCCCAAACCCCCTGGGACCCCTCCCAACCGCACTCCCACCTGGAGTCCATCTTGCTGGGCCCAAGCCCCCATTTCACCCCAACCCCCCATTTCACCCCCAAACCCCCTGGGACCCCTCCCAACCGCACTCCCACCTGGAGTCCATCTTGTTGAGCCCAAACCCCCATTTCACCCCCAAACCCCCATTTCACCCCAAAGCTGATCCCAAACCCCCAATTTCACCCTAAACCCCCTGGGACCCTCCCAACCGCACTCCCACCTGAGTCCATCTTGCTGGGCCCAAGCCCCCGGTCTCCCCCTCGGCCTCCCGGAATCCTCCTCGGTCGCCGCCGCGCGCCTCCCGGTACCCGCCGCGGTCGAGCCCCTGCGGCCCCTGCGCCGCTCGTCGCCAACTCGCCTCCGCCCCGCCTGGGGCACACAGGGGTCAAAGATTGGGGAAAAAGGGGTTTGGGAGGAGGGACACCACCCTTGGGAGCCCCCTTACTCCCTGTGGTTGCCCCCTCAATTCAGGAGCCCTCCCATTTGACAGCCCTCCTTACCCCTGTGGTTGCCCCCTGTGGTTGCCCCCATTTTCAGTAGCCCTCCTTACCCCTGTGGTTGCCCCCTCATTCAGTAGCCCCTCCCCAATTCAGTAGCCCCTTACCCTGTGGTTGCCCCCCTCATTCAGTAGCCCCCTCCCCAATTCAGTAGCCCCCTCCCCAATTCAGGTAGCCCCCTCCCCAATTCAGTAGCCCCTTACCCCTGTGGTTGCCCCCTCCATTCAGTAGCCCCCTCCCCAATTCAGTAGCCCCCTTACCCATGTGGTTGCCCCTCATTCAGTAGCCCCTCCCCAATTCGGTAGCCCTCCCCAATTCAGTAGCCCCTCCCCAATTCAGTAGCCCCCACCCCCGTGGTTGCCCCTCCCCAATTCAGTAGCCCCCTCCCAATTCAGTAGCCCCTCCCCAATTCAGTAGCCCCCTCCCCATTTTTGGTAGCCCCCCTTACCCATGTGGTTGCCGCCGCCTCTGCCGCCTCCTCCGGGGTACTTTGCCCCTCCCCCCCCGCCCATGTGGGGGGCTCCGGGGGGCCCCTCGGGCTTGGGGGCCTTGCACTGGTTGCACTCGTTGCGCCACGAGAAGTTCATGTTCTCGCACGCCCTGCGCGGGGTGACGTCATTGTGACGTCATCGGTGACGTCATCGCGACGTCAAAACGGACACACCCAACAGCGCCACCCGGTGACCCCCCAGTACGCTCCCAATCTATCCCAGTGACCCCCAGTACGCTCCCACTCCATCCCAGTGACCACCAGTCTGCTCCCAGTCCACTCCCAGTAATCCCCAGCCCTATTCCCAGTCCATCCCAGTGACCCCCAGTCCCATTCCCAGTCCATCCCAGTGACCCGCAGTCCATCCCAGTCTGTCCCAGTGACCCGAAGTACACCCCCAGTCCATCCCAGTGACCCCCAGTCTATCCCAGTGACCCCCAGTACGCTCCCACTGCATCCCAGTGACCACCAGTCTGCTCCCAGTCCACTCCCAGTAATCCCCAGCCCTATTCCCAGTCCATCCCAGTGACCCCCAGTCCCATTCCCAGTCCATCCCAGTGACCCCCAGTCCACCCCAGTGACCCCCAGTCCATCCCAGTGAACCTCAGTCCCATTCCCAGTCCATCCCAGTGACCCCCACTCCATCCCAGTGAACCTCAGTCCCATTCCCAGTCCATCCCAGTGACCCCCAGTCCCATCCCAGTGACCCCCACTCCCACTCCCAGTCTGTCCCAGTGACCTCCAGTCCCTCCCAGTGACCCCCAGTCCCTTCCCAGTGACCCCCAGACCACTCCCAGTCCATCCCAGTGACCCCCAGTCCATCCCAGTGAACCTCAGTTCCACTCCCAGTCCATCCCAGTGAACCTGAGTCCCTTCCCAGTGACTCCCAGTCCCTTCCCAGTGACCCCCAGTCCCATTCCCAGTCCATCCCAGTGACCCCCAGTCCATTCCAGTGACCCCCAGTGCTCCCAGTTTCACTCACGGGTTGGGACACTTCCAGTCTCCTGCTCGTTGCTGTCCCCCTCCCAGTGCTCCCAGTCCCTCCCAGTCCCTCCCAGTGCTCCCAATCCCCTCCAATCCCATCCCAATCCCCTCCCAGTGCCCCAGTGTCACTCACGGGTTGGGACATTTCCAGTCTCCTGCTCTTTGCTGTCCCCCTCCCAGTGCTCCCAGTCCCTCCCAGTTCCCCCAGTTTCACTCACGGGTTGGGACATTTCCAGTCCCCGGCTCTCTGCTGTCCCCCTCCCAGTGCTCCCAGTCCCTCCCAGTGCTCCCAGTTCCCCCAGTTGTACTCACGGGTTGGGACATTTCCTGTCTCCTGCTCTTTGCTGTCCCCCTCCCAGTGCTCCCAGTCCCTCCCAGTCCCTCCCAGTGCTCCCAATCCCCTCCCAATCCCATCCCAATCCCCTCCCAGTGCTCCCAGTCCCTCCCAGTTCCCCCAGTTTCACTCACGGGTTGGGACATTTCCAGTCTCCCGCTCTTTGCTGTCCCCCTCCCAGTGCTCCCAGTCCCTCCCAGTGCTCCCAGTCCCTCCCAGTTCCCCCAGTTTCACTCACGGGTTGGGACATTTCCAGTCTCCTGCTCTTTGCTGTCCCCCTCCCAGTGCTCCCAGTCCCTCCCAGTGCTCCCAGTCCCTCCCAGTTCCCCCAGTTTCACTCACGGGTTGGGACATTTCCAGTCCCCGGCTCTTTGCTGTCCCCCTCCCAGTGCTCCCAGTCCCTCCCAGTCCCTCCCAGTGCTCCCAATCCCCTCCAATCCCATCCCAGTCCCTCCCAGTGCCCCCCAATCCCCTCCCAGTGCTCCCAGTTTCACTCACGGGTTGGGACATTTCCAGTCTCCTGCTCGTTGCTGTCCCCCTCCCAGTGCTCCCAGTCCCTCCCAGTGCTCCCAATCCCCTCCAATCCCATCCCAATCCCATCCCAATCCCCTCCCAGTGCTCCCAGTCCCTCCCAGTTCCCCCAGTTTCACTCACGGGTTGGGACATTTCCAGTCTCCCGCTCTTTGCTGTCCCCCTCCCAGTGCTCCCAGTCCCTCCCAGTGCTCCCAGTCCCTCCCAGTTCCCCCAGTTTCACTCACGGGTTGGGACATTTCCAGTCCCCGGCTCGTTGCTGTCCCCCTCCCAGTGCTCCCAGTCCCTCCCAGTGCTCCCAGTCCCTCCAGTGTTCCCAATCCCCTCCAATCCCATCCCAATCCCATCCCAATCCCCTCCCAGTGCTCCCAGTCCCTCCCAGTCCCTCCCAGTGCTCCCAGTTCCCCCAGTTGCACTCACGGGTTGGGACATTTCCAGTCTCCTGCTCGTTGCTGTCCCCCTCCCAGTGCTCCCAGTCCCTCCAGTCCCTCCCAGTCCCTCCCAGTGCTCCCAATCCCCTCCAATCCCATCCCAATCCCATCCCAATCCCCTCCCAGTCCCTCCCAGTTCCCCCAGTTTCACTCACGGGTTGGGACATTTCCAGTCCCCTGCTCTTTGCTGTCCCCCTCCCAGTGCTCCCAGTCCCTCCCAGTTCCCCCAGTATCACTCACGGGTTGGGACATTTCCAGTCCCCTGCTCTTTGCTGTCCCCTCCCAGTGCTCCCAGTCCCTCCCAGTTCCCCAGTTTCACTCACGGGCTGGGACATTTCCAGTCTCCTGCTCGTTGCTGTCCCCCTCCCAGTGCTCCCAGTCCCTCCCAGTGCTCCCAGTCCCTCCCAGTTCCCCCAGTTTCACTCACGGGTTGGGACATTTCCAGTCCCCGGCTCGTTGCTGTCCCCCTCCCAGTGCTCCCAGTCCCTCCCAGTGCTCCCAGTCCCTTCCAGTGCTCCCAATCCCCTCCAATCCCATCCCAGTGCCCACCAATCCCCTCCCAGTCCCTCCCAGTGCTCCCAGTTTCACTCACGGGTTGGGACACTTCCAGTCTCCTGCTCGTTGCTGTCCCCCTCCCAGTGCTCCCAGTCCCTCCCAGTGCTCCCAATCCCCTCCAATCCCATCCCAATCCCATCCCAATCCCCTCCCAGTCCCTCCCAGTTCCCCCAGTGTCACTCACGGGTTGGGACATTTCCAGTCTCCTGCTCGTTGCTGTCCCTCCCAGTGCTCCCAGTCCCTCCCAGTTCCCCCAGTGTCACTCACGGGTTGGGACATTTCCAGTCTCCCGCTCTTTGCTGTCCCCCTCCCAGTGCTCCCAGTCCCTCCCAGTTCCCCCAGTTTCACTCACGGGTTGGGACATTTCCAGTCTCCTGCTCTTTGCTGTCCCCCTCCCAGTGCTCCCAGTCCCTCCCAGTGCTCCCAGTCCCTCCCAGTTCCCCCAGTATCACTCACGGGTTGGGACATTTCCAGTCTCCTGCTCGTTGCTGTCCCCCTCCCAGTGCTCCCAGTCCCTCCCAGTGCTCCCAGTGTCACTCACGGGTTGGGACATTTCCAGTCTCCTGCTCGTTGCTGTCCCCCTCCCAGTGCTCCCAGTCCCTCCCAGTGCTCCCAGTCCCTCCCAGTTCCCCCAGTTTCACTCACGGGTTGGGACATTTCCAGTCTCCTGCTCGTTGCTGTCCCCCTCCCAGTGCTCCCAGTCCCTCCCAGTGCTCCCAGTTCCCCCAGTTTCACTCACGGGTTGGGACATTTCCAGTCTCCTGCTCTTGCTGTCCCCTCCCAGTGCTCCCAGTCCCTTCCAGTGCTCCCAGTCCCTCCCAGTTCCCCCAGTTTCACTCACGGGCTGGGACATTTCCAGTCCCCTGCTCGTTGCTGTCCCCCTCCCAGTGCTCCCAGTCCCTCCCAGTGCTCCCAGTTTCACTCACGGGTTGGGACATTTCCAGTCTCCAGCTCTTTGCTGTCCCCCTCCCAGTGCTCCCAGTCCCTCCCAGTGCTCCCAGTCCCTCCCAGTCCCTCCCAGTTCCCCCAGTGTCACTCACGGGTTGGGACATTTCCAGTCTCCCGCTCCTTGCTGTCCCCTCCCAGTGCTCCCAGTGCCTCCCAGTGCTCCCAGTGTCACTCACGGGTCTGGGACATTCCAGTCTCCTGCTCGTTGCTGTCCCCCTCCCAGTGCTCCCAGTCCCTCCCAGTGCTCCCAGTCCCTCCCAGTGCTCCCAGTCCCTCCCAGTCCCTTCCAGTGCTCCCAATCCCCTCCAATCCCATCCCAGTGCCCACCAATCCCCTCCCAGTCCCTCCCAGTGCTCCCAGTCTCACTCACGGGCTGGGACACTTCCAGTCTCCTGCTCGCTGCTGTCCCCTCCCAGTGCTCCCAGTCCCTCCCAGTCCCTCCCAGTGCTCCCAATCCCCTCCAATCCCATCCCAATCCCATCCCAATCCCCTCCCAGTCCCTCCCAGTTCCCCCAGTGTCACTCACGGGTTGGGACATTTCCAGTCTCCTGCTCGCTGCTGTCCCTCCCAGTGCTCCCAGTCCCTCCCAGTGCTCCCAGTCCCTCCCAGTTCCCCCAGTTTCACTCACGGGCTGGGACATTTCCAGTCTCCTGCTCGTTGCTGTCCCCCTCCCAGTGCTCCCAGTCCCTCCCAGTGCTCCCAGTTCCCCAGTTTCACTCACGGGTTGGGACATTTCCAGTCTCCCGCTCTTGCTGTCCCCTCCCAGTGCTCCCAGTCCCTCCCAGTGCTCCCAGTCCCTCCCAGTCCCTCCCAGTGCTCCCAGTTCCCCCAGTTTCACTCACGGGTTGGGACATTTCCAGTCTCCTGCTCGTTGCTGTCCCCCTCCCAGTGCTCCCAGTCCCTCCCAGTGCTCCCAGTCCCTCCCAGTGCTCCCAGTTTCACTCACGGGTTGGGACATTTCCAGTCCCCGGCTCTTTGCTGTCCCCCTCCCAGTGCTCCCAGTGCCTCCCAGTGCTCCCAGTCCCTCCCAGTCGCTCCCAGTCCCTCCCAGTTCCCCCAGTTTCACTCACGGGTTGGGACATTTCCAGTCTCCTGCTCTTTGCTGTCCCCCTCCCAGTGCTCCCAGTCCCTCCCAGTGCTCCCAATCCCCTCCAATCCCATCCCAATCCCATCCCAGTCCCTCCCAGTGCTCCCAGTGCCTCCCAGTGCTCCCAGTCCCTCCCAGTCCCTCCCAGTCCCTCCCAGTTCCCCCAGTTTCACTCACGGGTTGGGACATTTCCAGTCTCCTGCTCTTTGCTGTCCCCCTCCCAGTGCTCCCAGTCCCTCCCAGTGCTCCCAATCCCCTCCAATCCCATCCCAATCCCATCCCAATCCCCTCCCAGTGCTCCCAGTCCCTCCCAGTTCCCCCAGTATCACTCACGGGTTGGGACATTTCCAGTCCCCGGCTCTTTGCTGTCCCCCTCCCCCGCTGTTGAAGCCCCCTCTTCCCCCTCCGGAGCCGCCGCTGCCTCCTCCGAATCCTCCTCGTCCCATGGGCCCTGGGGGAGGGGAGAACACAAATTTTGGGGTGAAAAAGAGCGATTTTGGGCCAAAAGGTTGATTTTTTTTGAGGGGGGAGGGGTCACTCACCCCCCCGGCCGCGCCCGCGGCCGCCCCCGCCCCGCGTGAAGTCGGCGCGGCGAGTGGCGAACGAAACCTTGATGGGGTTCCCCGAAAACTCCTTCCCTGGAGATGAAAAACACCCAAATTAAGCAGAATTTAACCCAAAATTGGGAGAGGGGAAAATGGGGGGAAAAGGGGAAAAAGGTTGGGGGTGGAAAAAAAGGGAGATTGGGGGAGGAAATGGGAGGTTTTGGGGGGGAAACGAGGAGGAAAAGGGGATTTTGGGGGAAAGGGAATTTTTTTGGGAGGAAAAGGGAATTTTTTGGGGGAAAGGGGAATTTTGGGGGGAATGGGAAAGAAAAGGAACTTTTTTGGGGGAAAAGAGCTTTTTTGAAAAATAGCGGGGTGGGAGGGTAAGGGGGTTTTGGGGGAAATGGGAAGGAAATTTTTGGGGAAAAGGAGGTTTTTGGGGAACGACACCTGATGGGGTTCCCGAAAACTCCTTCCCTGGATATAAAAACCACCCAAATTAAGCAGAATTTAACCCAAAATTGGGAGAGGGAAAATGGGGAAAAGGGAAGAAGGTTGAGGGTGGAAAAAAAGGAGATTGGGGGAGGAAATGGGAGGTTCTGGGGAAATGAAGAGGAAAAGGAGGATTTTTGGGGGAAAAGGGAATTTTGGGGGAAAAGGGTTTTTGAGGGCAATGGGAAAGAAAAGGAACTTTTTTTGGGGGAAAAAGAGCTTTTTTTTGGAAAATAGCGGGGTGGGAGGGGTAAGGGGGTTTTGGGGGAAATGGGAAGGAAATTTTTGGGGGAAAAGGAGGTTTTTTGGGGGAACGACACCTTGATGGGGTTCCCACAAAACTCCTTGCCTGGATATAAAAACCACCCAAATTAAGCAGAATTTAACCCAAAATTGGGAGAGGGGAAGGGGAAAAGGTTGGGGGTGGAAAAAAGGGAGATTGGGGAGGAAATGGGAGGTTCTGGGGGAAACGAGGAGGAAAAGGGGATTTTGGGGGAAAGGGATTTTTTGGGGGAGGAAAGGGTTTTTGGGGAAATGGAGTTTTTGGGGGAAATGGGGTTTTGGGGGAAAAGGGGTTTTTGGAGGGAAAAGGGTTTTTGGGGGAATGGGAAAAGAAAGGAACCTTTTTTGAGGGGAAAAGAGGTTTTTTTGGGGGAAATAGCAGGGTGGGAGGGACAAGGGGGTTTTTTTTGGGGGGAAATGGGAAGGAAATTTTTTTGGGGGGGAAAAGGAGGTTTTTGGAGGGAAATGGGAAGGAAAAGGGAAGTTGTGGGGGAAGAGGGTTTTTTTGGGGGAAAAAGGGGTGTTGTGGGGAAAAAAGGGGGTTTTGGGGTGGAAAAGGAGGGATTGGGGCAGAAAAGGGGGTGGGGGTGGAAA
The DNA here is from genome assembly GCF_022539395.1 of Myiozetetes cayanensis. Classification (NCBI taxonomy): domain Eukaryota; kingdom Metazoa; phylum Chordata; class Aves; order Passeriformes; family Tyrannidae; genus Myiozetetes; species Myiozetetes cayanensis. The sequence goes on from NW_026087586.1 coordinate 13,238, forward strand.
AGAGGGGTTGGAGGGGGAAAAGGGGTTTTTGGGGAAATGGGAAGGAAAAGGGTTTGGGAAAATAAACAGGGGTTTGGGAGTTGGAAAAAGGAGGGGTTTTGAGGGAAAATAGGGGTTTTGGGGTTGAAAGGGGTTTGGGGAGAAAGGGTTTTTGGGAAAGGGAATTTAGGGGAAAAGGAATTTTGGGGGAAAGGGTTTTGGGGGAAAAGGGAATTTTAGGGGGAAAAAGGAATTTTGGGGGAAAAGGGTTTTTGGGAAAGGGAATTTTGGGGAAAAGGGTTTTTGGGGGAAAAGGGAATTTTGGAGGAAAAGGTTTTTTTGTGGGGGGAAAAGGGTTTTTTGGGGAGGGGAATGGGAAAGAAAAGGAACCTTTTTTGAGGGAAAAAGAGGTTTTTTTGGGGGAAATAGCAGGGTGGGAGGGACAAGGCGGGTTTTTTTGGGGGGGAAATGGGAAGGAAATTTTTTTGGGGGAAAAGGAGGTTTTTTGGGGGAACGAAACCTTGATGGGGTTCCCCGAAAACTCCTTGCCTGGATATAAAAAACACCCAAATTAAGCAGAATTTAACCCAAAATTGGGAAAGGGGGAAGGGGGGTTTTTGGGGGGGTAATTGGGGTTTTTTAGAGGGGAAAAAAAGGGGTTTTTTTTTGGGGAAGGGGAAGGTTGGGAAAAGAAAAAGGGTTTTTGGGGGAAATGGGAAAGGAAAAGGGTTTTTGGGAGAGAAAGGTTGAAGAAAGGGTTTTTGGGGGGAACAGGTGGGGTTTTTTGGGGAAAGGTTGGGAAAAGAAAAAGGGGTTTTTGGGGAGAGAAAGGCTGGGAAAAGAAAAGGGTTTTTTTGGTAGAGAGGTGAGGAAAGGAAAAAGGGTTTTGGGGGAAAGGTTGGGAAGGAAAAGGGTTTTTTGGGGAAGGAAAGGTTGGGAAAAGAAAGGGTTTTTGGGGAAGGAAAGGTTGGAAAAGAAAAGGGTTTTTGGGGAAGGAAGGTTGGGAAAAGAAAAAGGGGTTTTTTGGGGGGGGAAAGGTTGGGAAAGGAAAAAGGGGTTTTTTTTGGGGGGGGGAATGAGAAGTTTTGGAGGAAAAGGTTTTTTTTTTGTGGGGGAAAAAGGGGGGTAAGGGAAGAAAAAAAAAGGTTTTGGAAAAGAACGGGGAAATGAGAAGGAAAAAGGTTTTTGGGGGGAAAAGGGGTGTTGTGGGGAAAAAGGGGTTTTGGGGGAAAAGGAAATTTTGGAGGGGGAAAAAGTTTTTGGGGAAAATGGGTTTTTGGGGGAAATGGGGTTTTTGGGGAAATGGGGTTTTTGGGGAATGGGGTTTTGGGGGAAAAGGGAATTTTGGGGAAAAGGGAATTTTAGGGGAAAGGGAATTTTGGGGAGAAAGGGTTTTTTGGGGAAAAAAGGAGAATTTTGGGGGAAAAGGGAATTTTGGGGAAAAAGGGAATTTTAGGGGAAAAGGGAATTTTGGGGGAAAGAGGAATTTTGGAGGAGAAGGGTTTTTTGGGGGAAAGGGGTTTTTTGGGGGGGAAAGGGGTTTTTTTTGGGGAAAATGGTTTTTTTTTTTGAGGGGAGAAATGGGAAGGAAAAGGGTTTGGGAGAATAAATGGGGGTTTGGGAGTTGGAAAAAGGAGGGGGTTTTGAGGGAAAATAGGGGTTTTGGGGTTGAAAGGGGTTTGGGGGAAATGGGGTTTTGGGGGAAAAGGTTTTTGGGGAAAAGGGAATTTTGGGGGGAAAAGGAATTTTGGGGGAAAAGGGGAATTTGGGGAAAAAGGAGAATTTTGGGGGGAAAAAGGGAATTTTGGGGGAAAAGGGAATTTTGGGGAAAGGGGAATTTTGGGGGAAAGGAATCTTGGGGAAAAGGAATTTTGGGGGGAAAAGGGGAATTTTGGGGGAAAAGGGGAATTTTGGGGAAAGGGGAATTTTGGAGGAGAAAGGGTTTTTTGGGGGAAAGGGTTTTGGGGAGAATGGGGTTTGGGGGAAAAGGGGAATTTTGGGGGAAAAGGGTATTTTGGGGGAAATGGAATTGGGGAAAGGGTAATTTTGGGGGGAAATGGGGGTTTTTGGGGGAAAAGAGGGTTTTGGGGAAAATGTTTTTGGAAATGGGAAGGAAAAAGGGTTTGGGAGAATAAACAGGGGTTTGGGAGTTGGAAAAGGGGGTTTTGAGGGAAATAGGGGTTTTGGGGTGGAAAGGGGTTTGGGGAAATGGGGTTTTGGGGGAGAAATGGAGGTTTCTGGGGAAAGGGAATTTGGGGGAAGGGGAATTTTGGAAGGGGAAAAAGTTTTGGGAAATGGGGTTTTTGGGGAAGGAGTTTTGGGGAAAAGGGGAATTTTGGGGGAAAAGGGAATTTTGGGGGAAAAGGGTAATTTGGGGAAATGGAATTCTGGGGGAAAAGAGGTAATTTTGGGGAAATGGGGTTTTTGGGGGAAAAGGGTTTTGGGGAAAATGTTTTTGGGAATGGGAAGGAAAGGGTTTGGGAGAATAATGGGGTTTGGGAGTTGGAAAAAGGAGGGTTTTTGAGGGAAAATAGGGGGTTTTGGGGTTGAAAGGGGTTTGGGGGAAATGGGGTTTTTGGGGGAAAAGGGGTTTTTGGGGAAAAAGGGAATTTTGGGGGGAAAAGGAGATTTTTGGGGGAAAATGGGGAATTTTGGGGGGAAAAGGAGAATTTTGGGGGAAACAAGGGAATTTTTTGGGGGAAAAAGGGAGTTTGGGGGAAAAGGGGATTTTGGGGGGAAAAGGGGATTTTGGGGAAAGAAGGATTTTGGGGGAAAAGGGGAATTTTGGGGGAAAGGAATTTTGGGGAAAGGGGATTTTGGGGAAAGAGGAATTTTGGAGGGAGAAAGGGTTTTTTGGGGAAAGGGGTTTTTGGGGAGAAATGGGGTTTTGGGGGAAATAAGGGGAATTTTGGGGGAAAATTTTTGGGGGAATTTTGGGGGAAAAGGAGATTTTTGGGGAAATGGGGTTTTTGAGGAAATGGGTTTTTGGGGAAATGTTTTTTGGGGGAAATGGAAGGAAAAGGGTTTGGGAAAATAAACGGGGGTTTGGGAGTTGGAAAAAGGAGGGTTTTTTTGAGGGAAAATAGAGGGGTTTTGGGGTTGAAAGGGGTTTGGGGGAAATGGGGTTTTGGGGGAGAAATGGAGGTTTTCTGGGAGGGAAAAAGGAATTTGGGGAAGGAATTTTGGAAGGGAAAAGTTTTTGGGAAATGGGGTTTTTGGGAATGGAGTTTGGGGGGAAAGAATTTTAGGGGGAAAGGGAATTTTGGGGGAAAAGGGTAATTTTGGGGGAAATGGGAATTCTGGGGGAAAAGGGTAATTTTGGGGAAATGGGGTTTTTGGGGGAAAAGGGTTTTTGGGGGGAAAATGTTTTTTGGGGGAAATGGAAGGAAAAGGGTTTGGGAGAATAAATGGGGTTTGGGAGTTGGAAAAAGGAGGGGTTTTTTGAGGGAAAATAGGGGGGTTTTGGGGTTGAAAGGGGTTTGGGGGGGAAAAAGGGGTTTTTGGGGGGAGAAATGGGAAGGAAAAGGGTTTTGGGGGAATGAAAAAGGGAGTTTTTAGAGAAAAAGGGCTTTTTTAGGGGGAAAGGGGGTTTGGAGGTGGAAAAGAGGATTTTGGGGGTTAAAAAAGGCGGTTCTGGGGGGGTTTGGGGGCGAAAAAGGCGATTTTTGGGTTCAAAAAGGCGGATTTTGGGTTCCCCACCATCAAACCAGTCGATGGCGGCCTTGGCCGAGGGCGGTTTTTGGGTAACAAAGCCAATTTTTGGGTTTTTTGGGGTTTCTTAGGGTGGTTTTGGGGGTTTTTTGGGATGGAAAAGGTGAATTTTGGGTTCAAAAAGGCGGATTTTGGGTTCCCCACCATCAAACCAGTCGATGGCGGCCTTGGCCCAGGGCGGTTTTTTGGGTAACAAAGCCGGTTTTGGGGGGTTTTTGGAGGTGCAAGAAGTCAATTTTGGGTTCAAAAGGTGATTTTTGGGTTCCCCACCATCAAACCAGTCGATGGCGGCCTTGGCCCAGGGCGGTTTTTGGGGTTTTTTTGGGTAACAAAGCCGGTTTTAGGGGTTTTTGGGGTGCAGAAGTCAATTTTTGGGTTAAAAAAGGCGGATTTTGGGTTCCCCACCGTCGAACCAGTCGATGGCGGCCTTGGCCGAGGGCGGTTTTTTGGGTAACAAAGCCGGTTTTGGGGGGTTTTTGGGCAGAAAAAATGATTTTTGGGTTCAAAAAGGCGATTTTTGGGTTCAAAAAGGCGGATTTTGGGTTCCCCACCGTCGAACCAGTCGATGGCGGCCTTGGCCGAGGGCGGTTTTGGGGGTTTTTTGGGTAACAAAGCCGGTTTTAGGGGTTTTTTGGGGTGGAAAAGGTGAATTTTGGGTTCAAAAAGGCGGATTTTGGGTTCCCCACCGTCGAACCAGTCGATGGCGGCCTTGGCCGAGGGCGGGTCGTCGAAGGACACGGTGGCCTCGCCCTTGAGCTTGCCGGTCTCGCGGTCCGTGTACAGGTTGATCATCGGCTGCCCCGTCTTCTTGTTGGTCTGCGACGCAAAACACGCCAAGGTCACGCCAGGGACACGCCAAGGACATGCCAGGGTCATGCCAAGGTCAGGGGGGGCAGGGACACACGGGAGGGGGTCAAGGACACGTGATGACACGTCAACAACACGTGACGCGCCCAGGAGGACGAGGCGTGCGAGCGAGCGTGCACGGTAGGCACGCGTGATGACCGCAGTAAGCACGCGTGATGACAGCGGTGCGGCACGTGATGACACGGTAAGCACGCGTGATAGACACGTGAGCACGGTAAGCACGCGTGATGACACGGTAAGCTGCGTGATGACACGGTAAGCACACGTGATGACACGGTAAGCACACGTGATGACATGGTAAGCACACGTGATGACACGGTAAGCACACGTGATGACATGTAAAGCACATGTGATGACATGGTAAGCACATGTGATGACACGGTAAGCACACGTGATGACACGGTAAGCACACGTGATGACATGGTAAGCACACGTGATGACACGGTAAGCACACGTGATGACATGGTAAGCACACGTGATGACACGGTAAGCACACGTGATGACACGGTAAGCACACGTGATGACATGGTAAGCACATGTGATGACACGCCAAGGACTCAGAAACCACCAGGGCCACAGGAACACGCCAAGGACAGGTTAGAACACGCCAAGGACAGGTGAGAACACGCCAAGGACAGGTGAGAACACGCCAAGGACAGGTGATGACACACCAAGCACACACAGTGAGCCCCCCAGGGTTCCAAACATGCCAAGGACAGGTGATGACACACCAAGCACATGTGATGACATCCCAAGGACTCAGAACACACCAAGGCCACAAGGAACACACCAAGCACACGTGATGACACGCCAAGGACTCAGAAACCACCAGGGCCACAGGAACACACCAAGGACAGGTGATGACACACCAAGCACAGGTGATGACACACCAAGCACAGGTGATGACACACCAAGGACAGGTGATGACACACCAAGCACACACAGTGACACCCCCAGGGCTCAGAACACGCCAAGCACAGGTGATGACACACCAAGCACACCCAGTGACACCCCCAGGGCTCAGAACACGCCAAGCACAGGTGATGACACATCAATCACACACAGTGACCCCCCCAGGGCTCAGAACACGCCAAGCACAGGTGATGACACACCAAGGACAGATGAGAACACACCAAGCACACACAGTGACACCCCCAGGGCTCAGAACACGCCAAGCACAGGTGATGTCACATCAATCACACACAATGACCCCCCCCCAGGGCTCAGAACACATCAATGACAGGTGATGACACACCAAGGACACCCAGTGACCCCCCCAGGGCTCAGAACACGCCAAGGACAGGTGATGACACACCAAGCACAGGTGATGACACACCAAGCACACACAGTGACCCCCCCAGGGCTCAGAACACGCCAAGCACAGGTGATGACACACCAAGGACAGGTGATGACACAAGCAATCACCCAGTGACACCCCAGGGGCTCAAGAACCACGTGAGCCACAGGTGATGACACATCAAGCACACCCAGTGACACCCCCAGGGGGCTCCAGATCACGTAAGCACAGGTGATGTCACATCAAGCACACACAAACACCCAGTGACCCCCAGGGCTCAGAACACGCCAAGCACAGGTGATGACACACCAAGCACAGGTGATGACACAAGAACCCAGTGACACCCCAGGGCTCAGAACACGCCAAGCACAGGTGATGACACATCAACACATGACTCCAGGGCTCAGAACACATCAATGACAGGTGATGACACACCAAGGACACAGTGACCCCCAGGGCTCAGAACACGCCAAGCACAGGTGATGACACACCAAGGACACACAGTGACCCCCCCAGGGCTCAGAACACGCCAAGCACAGGTGATGACACTCAAGCACAGGTGATGCACATCAATCACACAGTGACCCCCCAGGGCTCAGAACACGCCAAGCACAGGTGATGACACATCAATCACACACAGTGACCCCCCAGGGCTCAGAATCACGACCAAGCACAGGTGATGTCATCAAGCACAGTGACAGTGACACCCCAGGGCTCAGAACACGCCAAGCACAGGTGATGACACACCAAGCACAGGTGATGACACCAAGCACACACAGTGACCACCCCAGGGCTCAGAACACGCCAAGCACATGTGTGATGACACACCAAGCACACACAGTGACCCCCCCAGGGCTCAGAACACGCCAAGCACAGGTGATGACACACCAAGCACACACAGTGACCCCCCCAGGGCTCAGAACACGCCAAGCACAGGTGATGACACATCAGTCACACACAGTGACACCCCCAGGGCTCAGAACACACCAAGCACAGGTGATGACACATCAGTCACACACAGTGACCCCCCCAGGGCTCAGAACACGCCAAGCACAGGTGATGACACACCAAGCACAGGTGATGACACACCAAGCACACCCAGTGACACCCCCAGGGCTCAGAACACGCCAAGCACAGGTGATGACACACCAAGCACACCCAGTGACCCCCCCAGGGCTCAGAACACGCCAAGCACAGGTGATGACACACCAAGCACAGGTGATGAGAACACACCAAGCACAGGTGAGAACACACCAAGCACAGGTGAGAACACACCAAGCACAGGTGATGACACACCAAGCACACACAGTGACCCCCCCAGGGCTCAGAACACGCCAAGCACAGGTGATGACACACCAAGGACAGGTGATGACACACCAAGCACACCCAGTGACACCCCCAGGGCTCAGAACACGCCAAGCACAGGTGATGACACATCAATCACACCCAGTGACCCCCCCAGGGCTCAGAACACGCCAAGCACAGGTGATGACACATCAATCACACCCAGTGACCCCCCCAGGGCTCAGAACACGCCAAGCACAGGTGATGACACACCAAGCACAGGTGATGACACACCAAGCACACCCAGTGACACCCCCAGGGCTCAGAACACGCCAAGCACAGGTGATGTCACATCAATCACACACAATGACCCCCCCCCAGGGCTCAGAACACATCAATGACAGGTGATGACACACCAAGGACACCCAGTGACCCCCCCAGGGCTCAGAACACGCCAAGCACAGGTGATGACACGCCAAGCACAGGTGATGACACATCAATCACACACAGTGACCCCCCCAGGGCTCAGATCACGCCAAGCACAGGTGATGACACATCAGTCACACACAGTGACCCCCCCAGGGCTCAGAACACGCCAAGCACAGGTGATGACACACCAAGCACAGGTGATGACACACCAAGCACACCCAGTGACACCCCCAGGGCTCAGAACACGCCAAGCACAGGTGATGACACACCAAGCACAGGTGATGACACATCAATCACACACAGTGACCCCCCCAGGGCTCAGATCACGCCAAGCACAGGTGATGTCACATCAAGCACACACAGTGACCCCCCCAGGGCTCAGAACACACCAAGCACACACAGTGACCCCCCCAGGGCTCAGAACACACCAAGCACAGGTGATGACACACCAAGCACAGGTGATGACACACCAAGCACACCCAGTGACACCCCCAGGGCTCAGAACACGCCAAGCACACACAGTGACACCCCCAGGGCTCAGAACACGCCAAGCACAGGTGATGACACACCAAGGACAGATGAGAACACACCAAGCACACACAGTGACACCCCCAGGGCTCAGAACACGCCAAGCACAGGTGATGACACACCAAGGACACACAGTGACCCCCCCAGGGCTCAGAACACGCCAAGGATAGGTGATGACACACCAAGCACAGGTGAGGACACACCAAGCACACACAGTGACCCCCCCAGGGCTCAGAACACGCCAAGCACACACAGTGACACCCCCCCAGGGCTCAGAACACGCCAAGCACACCCAGTGACCCCCCCAGGGCTCAGAACACACCAAGCACACACAGTGGCACCCCCAGGGCTCAGAACACGCCAAGCACAGGTGATGACACACCAAGGACAGGTGAGAACACACCAAGGACAGGTGATGACACATCAGTCACACCCAGTGACCCCCCCAGGGCTCAGAACACGCCAAGCACAGGTGATGACACACCAAGCACACCCAGTGACCCCCCCAGGGCTCAGAACACGCCAAGCACACCCAGTGACCCCCCCAGGGCTCAGAACACGCCAAGCACACGCGTGGGCACCTTGATGATGCCGATCTGTTTGAAGTAATCAGCCACGGACTCGATGGTGACGTTCTCGCCCAGCCCCTGCACGAAGATCGTGTTGTTGTCCGAGTTGTCCTGCTCGCCTGGACGGGGGGGACATTACCTTCATTAACGCTAATTAACTAATGCTGGTTAATCAATCAATGCTGATTAACTAATTAATTAAAATCATTAACCCCCCCTCAAAGGGTACAACCCCATCACAACCCCTCCCCTTTCTCATGCCAATTATTTAGCCTTAATTACTCACCCTCGTCACCTTATTTACTCCCATTATTCTAATCGTTAATTTGTTTAATTACTTCCCTACTTAATCCTCCTCTTCATTAATTAATTTGTATTAATCCTTTAACTGATACTAAATTATTAGGCCAACTAATCCATATTAACCTCATAATTAACACTGAGTTATCAGCCCACTTAATCCTTAATAACCCTTAAATGAACTCCAAATTTCCAGCTCAATTAATCCACACTAATCCCTTGACACTAAATTATCAGCCCAATTAATCCTTAACAACCCCTTAATTAACACTAAATTATCACCCCAATAATCCCTTAATAAATCCTTAATTTACACCGATTAATCAGTTCAATTAATCCTGATTAACTTCTTAATTAACACCAAATTATCAGCCCAATTAATCCTCATTAAGCCATTAATTAACATTAAGCTATTAACCCAATTAGCCAATAAAATTTTATAACCCAATAAAATCTTATTAATCCCTTAATAAGCACTAAGTTATCAGCCTAATTAACCCAATTAATCCTTATTAACCTCTTAATTAAAACTAAGTTATTAACTTAACCAATAACTTTTTTATAAGTTTTTTTTAATAACCCAATAAATCTTTAATCTCTTAACACAAAATCATCATCCCAATTAACTCAAAATTAACCTCCACATTCCCCTTAACTCCTTAATTAACCCACAAATCTTTAATTAACCTCATTAATCCCACGAGCCCAATTAAGCCCTAATCAACCCCCAATAACCCCTTCTCTTAATTGCCTCTAATTAACCCCTAATTAATCACTCATACCCCCTTAATTAGCCCCTAATTACCCCCTTAATTACCGGGGTCGTGCCGAGGTCCCTGGTCCCGGGGGCCTTTCAGCACATGCAAAAACAATTAATTATGTTAATGAGGGGGCAGAAAGGGGCGTGGTCAACACAAACCCCACCCACAATCGACCCCACCCAGATTGGGACAAATTGGGCAGAAAACACCTTTTTTTTTTTTTGTTCCACCCCTCCCCCTCCTTCCCCAGCCCCGTTTTGGGGTCAGAACCCTCCATTTTGGGGTCAAACCACCCCATTTTGGGGTCAAAACCCCTTCATTTTGGGGTCAAACCTTGTATTTTAGGGTCAAAGCCTCATATTTTGGGGTCAAACCTCGTATTTTGGGGTCAAAATGCCCCATTTTGGGGTCAACCCCCTTTATTTTAGGGTCAAAGCCTCGTATTTTGGGCTCAAACCTCGTATTTTAGGGTCAAAACCTCTTATTTTGGGGTCAAAACTCCTTTATTTTAGGGTCAAAACCTCATATTTTGGGGTCAAAACCCCTTTATTTTAGGGTCAAAACCTCTTATTTTGGGGTCAAAACCCCTTATTTTGGGGTCAAACCTTGTATTTTAGGGTCAAAACCTCATATTTTGGGGTCAAAATGCCCCATTTTGGGGTCAACCCCCTTTATTTTAGGGTCAAAGCCTCGTATTTTGGGGTCAAACCTCTTATTTTGGGGTCAAACCACCCCAGCTCTGGACCAACCCCCCTCATTTTTGGGGTCACAACCCCCAGTTTTTGGGATCAACCCCCCCTATTTTGAAGTCAGAACCCCAAAATTTGGGGTTAAAACACCACATTTTGGGGTCAACACCCCCCCCTTTTTCTTTGGGGGTCAAAGCCCCTCATTTTTGGGCTCAAACCCCTCCATTTTGGGGTCAAACCCCTCCAATTTGGGGTCAAACCCCTCCATTTTGGCCTCAAAACCCCTTTTTTTGGGCTCAAACCCCTTCCTTTGGGGTCCAACCTTGCATTTTGGGCTCAAACCCCTCGTTTTGCCCAAAACCACTCATTTTTTTAAGCTCTTTTTCCATTTTTCCCCCCTCAGGAGGATCCAGAAATTCCCATCCCCCAAAAAACCTGAGGGGGCCGCGGCTCCTCCAGCCCCCTTTTTTCACCCTTTTTCTCCTCAAATTCCTTTCAACCACATTTTTATTTTTTTTCCCTTTTTTTTAAACCATCACCAGCGACTTCTCCTCTACCAAAAAAAAAAACAGGCTGAAACCTCTGGGATTTGGGAAAAAAACCCATCAAAAACCACCACTCCCGGGTGCTTCGGGTCCACTGCAGCGCCAACACCTCCTGGGTGCCCCCCTTTTTGGGCCAAAACCGCCCCAAATTCACCATTTTCAGGTCAAAACCGCCCTAAATTCACCATTTTCAGGTCAAAACCGCCCTAAATTCACCATTTTAAAGTCAAAACCGCCCGAATTTCACCGTTTTTTGGGTCAAAACCGCCCGAATTTCACCGTTTTTCGCCTCCTCAAGGTCACCGGCACCACAAACAACCCCAAAACTTCATCCTGGGGGTTTTGTTTTTTCATTTTATCCCCCAAAAAAACCGTTTTTTTTAGCACCAAAACCTTTTCTTTTTCGATTTTTCCACCACATGCAGGTTTTTTTTTTTTAATGTCATTTTTTTAAACCAAAAACCACCTTTTTTTTTTTTTCCATTCACCCGCCCTAAAAACCACTTTTTTTTTTTTCACCAAACCATTCCAACTTCTGATTATTAATTTTTTTTTTTCTTAAACTTGAATTTTACCTCCTTTTTTTTTTTTAGTTTTTTTTTTTTTTTGTATTTTCCCTATATTTTTTTTAACCCCTCACAAACACCAACCAAAATAACAAAAACCACCGTTCCGCTCCAGCTCCGTTTTGAGGGTTTTTCACCCCAAAAAACAACCAAACTAGAAGCGCTCCCGGCCCGAGGCTGTTGCAAAGAAAAACTGGTTAAAAACACAGCATTTCCTGGCTCTTTTTAATGTTTTTTTTTTCATTTTTTTGGTGTTTTTTGCTGAACTCTTGGGACTTACCACCGAATTTATTGAAGCCACCACGCTCACCACCGCTGAGGAGATAAATTAGAAGATAAATCAGGTTTTTTTTTTTTTTTTTTTTTTGGAGCCCCTGCCTAAAAAAAAGCTTGAGAGTTTGGGAAAAAAATTAAAAAAAAAATTAAAAAAAAAAAAAAAGGAAGGGAACACACACAAAAAAATCACCATTTTGGGCTAAAAAAAAAAAAAAATAAAAATTCAAGTTTTGGAGAATTTTTTCCTCCTCCTCGAGGGTGTTTTTTTTGGGGGGGGAGGGGTTTGGGGTCGTGATCCGACGGCGACGTTTTCCTCTCGACTCCGGCAGGAAGAGGGGGGGGCTCAAAATCCGCTAAAAAACTTTAATTTTGGGTTTGTTTTTATTTTTTGGGGGGGGGTGATGTCGCTCTGAGCTGCCCCTCCCCCCCCTCCTGTTCCTCCAGCTTTTTTTTTTTGTCCTTTTTTTTTTTTTTTTTTTGCCACTTTTGGGTGTTTTTCCACCCCTTTTTCTGCCTTTTTTTAACCCAAAAAAGAGCGGCGGGTTCGCCAAAATCTTTTTTTTTGTTTGTTTTGGGGTTTTTTTGGGTTTTTTTTTTGGGTCAACACCTGCAGCACAAAAGGCAGAGTTCGTTAAAAAAGCACAAAACAAAACCCCCCCAAAATTTCCATCACCGCCCCCTCCCCTCCCCCTCCCTCCAATACTCACCTTCCCAGTGACCCCAAAAAGCCGCTTTTTCCCCCCAAAATTCCAACCTCTCGGGGGGGGGGAGGCACAAACACAACCCCAAACCGACATTTCGCTTTTTTTTTTAACCAATAAACCATTTTTAACCTCATTTTCAAGGCCCTTTCTCGGGACCTTCTCGACCATTTTTGTTTCTCCAGCGACTCAAAAGTTGCCCAAACCGGCGCTTTTTTCCCCCAAAAACGACCGAACCCAATTTTTTTTTATTCAGGGGGGTTTTTTTTTTTCTTTCTGCAGTGACCTCAAAAAGCACCTTTTTTCCCCTCATTTTTGGGGGATTTTTTTTTTGCCTTTTTTTATTTTCCATTCAAGGCCGGGACCAGAGGCTGCACCTTCTTTTTTAAACCCTTTAAAAATCACTTTAATCCTCTTTAATCCTTCGTTTACTCCTTCATAACCTTTATTTTCCATCATCTACTTTCAATCATTTTATCCCTTCAATCACTGAATCGTTTCTGCTTTTTTTTTTTTACCTAAAATCACCTTTTTTTTAACCAAATACCTTTTTTTTTTTTACCTAAAAATCAGGGTGTTCCTTTTTTCACCCAAATACCATTTCTTTTTATTTTTAACCCAAATACTTTTTTTTTTAACCCAAAACCATTTTTTAACCTAAAAATCATGGTTTTTTTCACCCATAAACCACCTTTTTTTTACCTCATAGCCACCGTGTTCTTTTACCTAAAAACCAGTTTTTACCCCAAAATCATCACTTTGTTCTACTTTTTTCTTTACCCAAAACCCACTTATTTTTTAAACCGAAACAACTTTTTACTCGAAATGTTCTTTTTAACCCAGAAACCACCTTTTTACTTAAAAACCATTTTCCTTTACTCAAAAAACACCCGATTTTTTTACCTAAAAACCATTTTTTACCCATAATTCACCTTCGTTTTACCCAAAAACCAGTTGGTTTTTTTATCTAAACACCACTTTCTTTACCCAAAAACCATCCTTTTTTTTACCTAAAAACCATTTTTCTTTACCCAAAAATCACTCTTACCCAAAACCCATTTTCCTTACCCAAAAATCTTTTTTTTTACTCAAAAACCACCTCGTATTTTTTTAGGTCAAAACCATTTCCTTTCCCCAAAAAACATTTCTTTTCACTCAAAAATATTTTTTTTTTCCCTTTACCCAAACCCTACATTTTTTTAACCTAAAAACCTCTTTTTGTCCAAAAACCTCTTTATCTTTTTCCTCATCCAAAACCCTTTTCTTTTTACCCTAAAACCACCTTCGGGTTATTTTTTTGATTTTTTTTTTTAACCCAAGTTCTTTTTCCTTTTACCCAAAAACCACTTTTTTTACCCAAAAACCACTTCATTTTTTCCTTCACCCAAACCCTTTTTTTTTTACCTAAACCCCACATTTTTACCCAAAAACCACTTCATTTTTCCCCTCACCCCTTTTTTTTAACCTAAACCCCACATTTTTACCCAAAAACCACTTCATTTTTTCCTTCACCCAAACCTTTTTTTTACCTAAACCCCACATTTTTATCCCAAAAAAACTCCATTTTTCTTCAAACCTTCCTCTTCCAAACCCCACCTTGGGGGTTTCATTTTTCCCCCAAAAAACTCCTTTTTTCCCCAAGAAACTCCTTTTTTCCCCAAAAAAACTCCTTTTTTCCCCAAAAAACCTCCTTTTCCTTCCCCCTCAACCCCTTTTTCCTCCTCACCCCGCCCATCTCCTCACCCCCGACCCCAATTTGGGGCTCTTTTCACCCCGTTTTTTCGGGGGGGTTTCACTCTCAGCCCCCCCCTCCCCCGCCCCGGGGTAATTTTGGGGTCCCCCCCGCCCGTTTTTGGGTGGGGGGTCCCGGTACCTACCCCATGTTGGCTCCGCGGCCCCCGCGGCTCCCGCGGCCCCCGCGGTCGTAGCCGCCCCCCCGGCCGTATCCGCCCCTGCCGCGGCCGCTGCGCTCGGGCTGCGCCCCGGGGCCGTAGCCCCCCGGCTCCTGGTACCCCCCAGAGCTCATGGACGGGGGGTCCTGCCCATAGGAATTGGCTGTGGGGAAAAAAAATGGGTTAGAAACCCAAAATTGGGGGATTTTCACCCAAATCAGGGCACTGAACATGGTCAATTGTGTCACCAAACCCCCTGATTTCACCCCAAACCCACCCAGCAACCGCAGCCCCCCCGGCTCCTGGGACCCCCCCGAGCTCATGGACGGGGGGTCCTGCCCATAGGAATTGGCTGTGGAAAAAAAAAATGGGTTAGAAACCCAAAATTCAACACATTTCACCCAAATCGGGGCACGGAACGCAACCAACTCTGTCCTTAAACTGCCTGATTTCACCCCAAACCCGCCCAGCAACCGCAGCCCCCCCGGCTCCTGGGACCCCCCCGAGCTCATGGAGGGGGGTCCTGCCCATAGGAATTGGTTGTGGGGAACAAAAATCTGTTAGAAACCCAAAATTCAACAGATTTCACCCAAATCGGGGCACTGAACGCAACCAACTCTGTCCTTAAACTGCCTGATTTCACCCCAAACCCGCCCAGCAACCGCAGCCCCCCCGGCTCCTGGTACCCCCCCGAGCTCATGGACGGGGGGGTCCTGCCCATAGGAATTGGCTGTGGGGAAAAAAAATGGGTTAGAACCCAAAATTGGGGGATTTTCACCCAAATCGGGGCACTGAACACGGCCAACTCTGTCCTTAAACTGCCTCATTTCACCCCAAACCCACCCAGCAACCGCAGCCCCCCCGGCTCCTGGGACCCCCCCGAGCTCATGGACGGGGGGTCCTGCCCATAGGAATTGGCTGTGGGGGAGAGAAACCTGTTAGAACCCAAAATTGGGGGATTTTCACCCAAATCGGGGCACTGAACGCAGCCAAATCTGTCCTTAAACTGCCTGATTTCACCCCAAACCCACCCAGCAACCGCAGCCCCCCCGGCTCCTGGTACCCCCCCAGAGCTCATGGACGGGGGGTCCTGCCCATAGGAATTGGCTGTGGGGAAAAAAATGGGTTAGAACCCAAAATTGGGGGATTTTCACCCAAATCAGGGCACTGAACACGGCCAACTCTGCCCTTAAACTGCCTCATTTCACCCCAAACCCACCCAGCAACCGCAGCCCCCCCGGCTCCTGGTACCCCCCCAGAGCTCATGGACGGGGGGTCCTGCCCATAGGAATTGGCTGTGGGGGAGAAAAATGGGTTAGAACCCCAAAATTCAACAGATTTCACCCAAATCGGGGCACTGAACGCAACCAACTCTGTCCTTAAACTGCCTGATTTCACCCCAAACCCACCCAGCAACCGCAGCCCCCCCGGCTCCTGGGACCCCCCCGAGCTCATGGAGGGAGGGTCCTGCCCATAGGAATTGGCTGTGGGGAAAAAAAATGGGTTAGAACCCGAAATTGGGGGATTTTCACCCAAATCGGGGCACCGAGCCCAGCCAACTCTGTCCTTAAACTGCCTGATTTCACCCCAAACCCACCCAGCAACCGCAGCTCCCTCGGCTCCTGGGACCCTCGAGCTCATGGACGGGGGGTCCTGCCCATAGGAATTGGCTGTGGGGAAAAAAAATGGGTTAGAAACCCAAAATTGGGGGATTTTCACCCAAATCGGGGCACCGAGCCCAGCCAACTCTGTCCTTAAACTGCCTGATTTCACCCCAAACCCACCCAGCAACCGCAGCCCCCCCGGCTCCTGGGACCCCCCCGAGCTCATGGAGGGGGGGTCCTGCCCATACGAGTTAGCTGTGGGGAAAAAAATGGGTTAGAACCCAAAATTCAACAGATTTCACCCAAATCAGGGCACTGAACGCAGCCAACTCTGTCCTTAAACTGCCTGATTTCACCCCAAACCCGCAGTCAGCACCGGCTGCTCCTGCCCGTCCGAGTCGGCTGCGGGAGGGAGAGACGGCTCAGAACCCAAAATTCAGCAGTTTGCACCCAAATCAGGGGGATTTCAGCCCAAAGTGGGGCATTGAACTCGGCCAATTGTGTCCCTAAACTGCCTGATTTCACCCCAAAATCACTCCCACCCCCCCAGAGCTGTGCTGGCCCTGCTGGCTGTAGCTGGGAGGGGGGCTGTAGGACGACTGTTCCTGTCGACTGTTCCTTCTATGTTACAGACCCCAAACCCCACAAAATGACCCCAAATCCCCCAAAATGACCCCAAATCCCCCAAAATGACCCCAAATCCCCTGAAATGATCCCAAATCCCCCCAGAATCACTCACAGGCCCCAGGGCTGTACTGGCCCTGCTGGCTGGAGCTGGGAGGGGGGTTGTAGGACGACTGTTCCTGTCGACTGTACCCCCTCTTTCAAACCCCAAACCCCCCAGAATGACCTCAAATCCCCCAAAATGACCCCAAATCCCCCAAAACGACCCCAGAATCACTCACAGGCCCCGGAGCTGTACTGGCCCTGCTGGCTGTAGCTGGGAGGGGGGTTGTAGGACGACTGTTGGCTGTAGCTCTGCTGGCCCCCGCTGTAGCTCTGCTGTTGGCTGTACCCCCCGCTCGGGGGCTGCCCGTAGCTCGAGCTCCCGGAGCTGCTGCCATAGCTGGGGAAAAAAACCCCGAGATCAGCACCAAAAACATCCCTTTCGCCCCCAAAATCCCTCAGTTATCGGTTAAAAGCCGTAAATGTTGTTAATTAGTGGATAATTAGCACAGAAAGCGCAACAATCCCACCTTCTGGAGGCTGAGGAGGGTGGGAATACCGAGGTAGGACAAGGCATGGCCATGGGAGCTCTGCCTTGTCCCACAGCCCCGAAACAACCCTATAACCCCTCAAACCCCTTCAGAATCCCCCTAAAACCTCACAACCCCCCCAAAATCTCCCCAAAATCCCCCCAAAACACCTTCCAGAGGCCGAGGAGGCAGCAGGAGGTTGGGAGTACCCCGGGTAGGACGAGGCCTGGCCGTAGGAGCTCTGCCCCATCCCACAGCCCCAAAACACCTCCTAAACACCCCCAAAACCCCCCAATTCCCCCAAATCACCTTCCAGAGGCCGAGGAGGCAGCAGGAGGTTGGGAGTACCCGGGTAGGACGAGGCCTGGCCGTAGGAGCTCTGCCCCATCCCACAGCCCCAAAACACCCCCAAAACCCCAATAATTCACCCCAAAATCCCCCAATTCACCTTCCAGAGGCCGAGGAGGCAGCAGGAGGTTGGGAATAGCCTGGGTAGGACGAGGCCTGTCCGTAGGAGCTCTGGGAGCTCTGTCCGGTCCCACAGCCCCAAAAACCCCCAAAACCCCAATAAAATTCACCCCAAATCACCTTCCAGAGGCCGAGGAGGCAGCAGGAGGTTGGGAGTACCCCGGGTAGGACGAGGCCTGGCCGTAGGAGCTCTAGGAGCTCTGCCCCGTCCCGTACCCTCCCCCGCTGCCGTAGGGCTGCGGGGCCGACTGGGCGTTGTAACCTGCGAGGGGCGTAAATGACGAATTAAGAGCGAAACCCCCCCAAAATCCCCGCCGGGAGGGGTGGGGTTCGGGCAGGAGGGGCTCGTACTGCTCTGGGTCTGGCTGTAGGACGAGCTGTAGCTGTTCTGGCCGTATCCAGAGGTGTCTGTGGACTGCGAGTAGCCGGAGTAGCTCTGCTGCGAGTAGGGCTGGCTGCTCTGCCCCGAGTAGCCCTGGCTGGGGGGCGTGGGGTACGCGCCGTAGCTGCACCAGAAACGGGCGAAAACGGGGTCAGGAGGGGGAAAAAACGGGATAAATCCCGATGGGAATGGGGGTGAGGGGGTGGGGGGGACGGGGCAGGTACCTTTGTGTCGCCGTCTGGCTGTAATCTGGGGAGAAATGGGAGAAACTGGGTTAAAAATCGGATTAAAAATTGGATTTTATAAGGGTAAAATACCCCCAAATATAAGCACTAAAAACTGTGTGTGTGTGTGTGTGTGTGTGTGAGTTACAGAACCTGGCTGTAATCTGGGGAGAAATGGGAGAAAATGGGTTAAAAATCAGATTAAAAATTGGATTTTATAAGGGTAAAATACCCCCACAGCTAAATATTGGTAGGTGTGTTTGTGTTATAGATTTGTGTTACAGAACCTGGCTGTAATCTGGGGGAGAAATGAGAGAAATTGGGTTAAAAATCGGATTAAAAATTGGATTTTATAAGGGTAAAATACCCCCAAATATAAGCACTAAGAACTGGGTGTGTGTGTGAGTTACAGAACCTGGCTGTAATCTGGGGAGAAATGGGAGAAACTGGGTTAAAAATCGGATTAAAAATTGGATTTTATAAGGGTAAAATACCCCCACAGCTAAATATTGGTATGTGTGTTTGTGCTATAGATTTGTGTTACAGGACCTGGCTGTAATCTGGGGAGAAATGGGAGAAAATGGGTTAAAAATCAGATTAAAAATTGGATTTTATAAGGGTAAAATATCCCCAAATATAAGCACTAAGAACTGGGTGTGTGTGTTACAGAACCTGGCTGTAATCTGGGGAGAAATCGGAGAAATGGGTTAAAAATCGGATTAAAAATGGATTTTATAAGTGTAAAATACCCCCAAATATAAGCACTAAGAGCTATGTGTGTGTGAGTTACAGAACCTGGCTGTAATCTGGGGAGAAATGGGAGAAAATGGGTTAAAAATCGGATTAAAAATTGGATTTTATAAGGGTAAAATACCCCACAGCTAAATATTGGTATGTGTGTTTGTGTTATAGATTTGTGTTACAGAACCTGGCTGTAATCTGGGGAGAAATGGGAGAAACTGGGTTAAAAATCGGATTAAAAATTGGATTTTCTAAGGGTAAAATACCCCCAAATATAAGCACTAAGAGCTGTGTGTGTGTGCTACAGAACCTGGTTGTAATCTGGGGAGAAATGAGAGAAACTGGGTTAAAAATCGGATTAAAAATTGGATTTTATAAGTGTAAAATACCCCCAAATATAAGCACTAAGAGCTGTGTGTGTGTGCTACAGAATCTGGCTGTAATCTGGGGGAGAAATGGGAGAAACTGGGTTAAAAATCAGATTAAAAATGGATTTTACGAGCGTAAAATACCCCCAAATATAAGCACTAAGAACTGTGTGGGTGTGAGTTACAGAACCTGGCTGTAATCTGGGGGATAAATGGGTTAAAAATCAGATTAAAAACTGGATTTTATAAGGGTAAAATACTCCCACAGTTAAATATTGGTATGTGTGTTTGTGCTATAGATTTGTGTTACAGAACCTGGCTGTAATCTGGGGAGAAATGAGAGAAATTGGGTTAAAAATCGGATTAAAAACTGGATTTTATAAGGGTAAAATATCCCCAAATATAAGCACTAAGAACTGTGTGTATGTGAGTTACAGAACCTGGCTGTAATCTGAGAAGAAATGGGATAAATGGGTTAAAAATCGGATTAAAACTGGATTTTATAAGTGTAAATACCCCAAATAAGCACTAAGGCTGTGTGTATTTCAGAATCTGGCTGTAATCTGGGGGAATGGGAGAACTGGGTTAAAATCAGATTAAAAATGGATTTTACGAGCGTAAAATACCCCCAAATATAAGCACTAAGAACTGTGTGGGTGTGAGTTACAGAACCTGGCTGTAATCTGGGGGAAAAATGAGAGAAACTGGGTTAAAAATCAGATTAAAAATTGGATTTTATAAGCATAAAATACTCCCACAGTTAAATATTGGTATGTGTGTTTGTGCTATAGATTTGTGTTACAAAACCTGGCTGTAATCTGAGAAGAAATGGGAGAAATGGGTTAAAAATCGGATTAAAAACTGGATTTTATAAGGGTAAAATATCCCCAAATATAAGCACTAAGAACTGTGTGTGTGTGTTACAGAACCTGGCTGTAATCTGGGGGACAAATGGGTTAAAAATCAGATTAAAAATTGGATTTTATAAGGGTAAAATACTCCCAAGTTAAGCACTAGGTACGTGTGTGTGTGTAGATTTGTGTTACAGAACCTGGCTGTAATCTGGGGGATAACTGGGTTAAAAATCAGATTAAAAATTGGATTTTATAAGCATAAAATACTCCCACAGTTAAATATTGGTATGTGTGTTTGTGTTATAGATTTGTGTTACAAAACATGGCTGTAATCTGGGGAAAAATGGGTTAAAAATCAGAATTATAAAGTGTAAAATACCCCCAAAATTAAGTGTTGAGACTTGTGTTTGAGTTATACATTTGTGCTATAGAACCTGGCTGGAATCTGAGAAATGGGTTAAAAATTGAATGTTGTAACTGTAAAATACCACAAGAGTTAATTATTAAAAGGTGCATTTGTGCTATAGAACCTGGCTGTGATCTGGGGGGAGAAAAGAGAGAAACTGGGTCAAAAATCAGAATTACCAAGTGTAAAATACAACCCAAGTTAATTATTAATAGCTGTGTTTGTGCTGCAGAACCTGGCTGTAATCCGGTGAGAAATGAAACTGGGTCAAAAATCAGAATTAACAAATATAAAATACCCCCAGAGTTAACTATTAATAACTGTGTTTGTTATAGGTTCCAACTGCAACTTAGAAGAAAACCAATAATAAATATTGTATTAAAAGCTCAGTTCAAGTGTAAAAATAGCCCTAGAATTAAATATTAATAGGTGGCTTTGTGTTATTGAGTCTGGGTGTAATTTAGCAAAAGAAATAATGATAAATATTGTATTAAAGTTCAAATTTAGGTGCAAAAAACAGCTTTGAAATTAAATGTTGAAAGGTGCATTTGTGTTATAGAGCCTGGTTGTAATCTAAGGACAAAATAACACAAATTATTTGCGTTATTTGTATAAATAAACAAATAAATAAATAAATATTAAACATTACCATTGCAAAGAATAGAATTCCCCCCCAAAATTAAAACTAGAACTAAAAAATACCTACAATGAAATACGCTATTGTAATCAAACATTAACGTATGTTGATGTGGTATAATCTACCTGTAACCTGAAAAATATCAAAGAAAACTACAACTATTTATGAAAACAAAGGGATTTTAAGGCAGAAATTGCGAAGCCAAGGCACAAAACGAGGAATTTGGGCGTTTTATCCACTCAAAAGCCACAAATGGCTCTTTCAGAGGGAATTTTCCCGCCCAAAAAAAAAAAAAAGGCACAAAAAAATAAAGTTTTAAAATAAAAAAAAGAGTAAAAGTAAATTTTATTACTGAAATGCAAAAGTAAAAGTGAACGTTTAAATTCCCCTCAGGCTTTGCATAACAAAAGGAGGGAACAAACGCTCCTCTTGAACAAGGAATATCCCCCTAAAAACACACACAAATCCAACCATTTATACGTTAAAAAAAAAAGGATAAACATAAATCCATTTTATTTAGATGCAAAATAAAGAATGGAAAACGTTAAAATTCCCCTCAGGTACCGCACAACAAAAAGGCGGGGTGGAAGCACATGGTTCTAACACAAAACACACCCCGAAAATAAAGAAGAAACCCACCGCGTTTAAGTTTTTTTTAAACGTAAATAAAAGCGATATAAGTGTTAAAAAACTAACGATTTAGACGTCAGACGAAGCTGAACGTTCAGATTCCCCTCAGGCTCCGCTCAACAAAAAGGAGATCAAAGCACCCTGTATTTACTCTCGCACAGCCCCCAAAAGCGACATAAACAAAACAACGAACGAAAAAATTTAACTCTCTATTACATATTTAACTACAAAGACACAGATCCGCTAAAAAAATTGCGATTTTCCCTCAGAAATCCACAACAAAAGGGAGGTCTGAGCTCCCCCCTCAGGCTTCCCCCCCCCAACATGGCGGCCCTTTCCCGCCTCGCAGCGGGTTTGCGTGAAAGAAACGGCGAAGATCAAGGATTTTTACCCCGAAATTCACGTTTTTAGGCCGACGCACGGGAAGGGGGGGCGTGTGAAAGGTGTTGTTTTATTAACTGAAATCTTTATTTTGATTTAATTGATTTAACGGGGCGGGGGAGCAGCGGGAAAGGACCCGGATGTGTCACTGCGGCAGCGGCGCCGCGCACGCGCCGCGCGCACCAAATGGCGGCGGTGGCGCAGCGGCAAAACCACAAAATGGCGGCCGGGGGGGGGGGGGGGGGGGGAAGAGCCCCGTTAAACCCTTCAAAAAAAAAAAAAAGGGTGATAAAATCCCTCAAAACACCCCGAATCCCCTCAAAAAAATTAAGGTTTTGTTCTGGTATTAAAATCGCGGGTTTGGGGGGTTATCCCCACGCTTCCCGGTGAGGGCGCGGAGCATCCCGGGGCGCGGCGCTTTGTTCGGCGCCGCCCGCGAGGGTTTTAGCCATTAAAAACAAAAAAACCCATACAAATGAAAGGCGAAACGGACGGTTCGGGCTTAAAAGAACCGGCGAGAAACGCCAAGTTAGGGAAATATTCAAGGAATATTGAAAGAAAAAGAAGAAATGAGAATTAGGGAACAAGCTCGAGGCGTGGCGGAAACGGGGAGGCATCAAATCACAGCCCCCCCCGCCACTTAACGAGAAATTCACAATTAAACAACCGCCAAACGACGATAATTAACAGGGAATTAAGCGTTTAAAAGGCTATCGATGAAAGAAAAAGCGCGAGGAAGCGGCTTTAAGCGCGGGGGGCTCCGGAATATCCCCCCTTTCTCTCAGGGTTAACCCTCATCCCCTCCCGCCTTACCGGGGGTGTCTCCAGACCCCCCAAAAACCCCCCGATACGGGCTGAGAGGGGCAATTTGTGCCCCGCGAGGTGAGGAGGGGTCTCTGAGGGAGGGGGGGGGGTGTCTGTGACCCACTTTGTGAGGAATAAGGAAATAAATTAGATCTTTCTCACAACCCTCCCTGAAGCGAGGAGCAGATCTATGAGAGGGGGAGTGTTTGTGACCCACTCCCCAAAATGAGGAGGGGTCTGTGAGGGACGGGGGAGTTTCTGTGACCCTCTCCCCTCACTGATGGGGGCGTCTGTGACCCAAACCGCAAAATGAGGAGGGGTCTGTGAGGGGGAGAGGGGATATCTGTGACCCTCCCCGCAGGTGAGGAAGGGTCTGTGACCCACCCCTCGAGGTACGGAGGAGATCTATGAGTGGGGGTGCCTGTGACCCACTCCCCGAAATGAGGAGGGGATCCATGAGGGATGGGGGTGCCTGTGACCCACCCCCCGATGTGAAGAAGGGTCTGTGAGGGGGAGAGGGGCTGTCTGTGCCCCCCCCCCCCACGAGGTGAGGAGAAAAATCTATGAGGGATAGGGGTGCCTCTGACCCACCCCCCGATGTGAGGAAGATCTGTGAGGAGGAGATGGGGTGCCTGTGACCCACTCCCCGATGTGAGGAACGATCCATGAAGGGGAAATGGGGTGTCTGTGATCCACCCCTCGATGTGAGGAAGGATCTGTGAGGGGGAGAGGGGGTGTCTGTGACCCATTCCTCGAGGTGAGGAACGATCTGTGAGGGGCAGAGGGGGGGTGTCTGTGACCCACCCCCCGATGTGAGGAAGGATCTGTGAGGGGAGAGGAGCTGTGTCTGTGACCCTCCCCGAGGTGAGGGAATCTATGAGGAGGGGGGAAGGTGTCTGTACCCCACCGCCCCGAGGTACCGAGGGGGTTCCGCGCTCTCTCCCCGTCCCTTCCTCTCCCCTCTCCCCCCGCCCCGCTCGCCGTCCCCGGTACCGTTGGAGGCCATGGCGGTGCCGCTCCCGCTCCACGTGGCGCCCGCACTGCGCCCCCGCGCGCCACGCCCGCCCCTTTTATGGCCTCGGCCGGCGCGCGCCACCCGTGGGGGGGGTGGGGTCCCCTCCCCCCTCCTCGAGTGGTACAGCCCGGAGAAAGAGGCGGGGCCAAAGAGGGAAAGGGGCGGGGCCAGCGCGGGGGTGGGGGTGGGATTGGCGCCCCCTGGCGGGGACGGGCGGGAGAGAGGGAGACCCCCAAAGAGACCCCCAAAGGACCCCAAAGGGACCCCAAAGAGACCCCAAAGGGACCCTACGGAACTCCATAGGGACCTCTGGCGCCCCCGTGACGTCAGCGGGGGCGGGGCCCGGCCGCGCCCCCAAGGTCGGGGCTATAAATAGCCCGGAGGGGATCGGGGGGGGTCGCGAACAGGTACGGGGGACCCCGGAGGGGGGAAGGGTCTATAGGGGACAGCCCAGCCCCCCTTTAGACCCCGGGGGGAGGGGAGGAGCAGCCCCAGGGTGTCCCCTATGGGGTCGGGACCCCCCCTATAGGATCGGGACCCCCCCCTATAAACCCCCCATAGGACCCCAGTATCCCTATAGGATCGGACCCCCTATAAATCCCCTAGGACCAGTATCCCCTATAGGATCAGGACCCCTATAAACCCCCATAGGACCCCCAGTATCCCCTATAGGATCGGGACCCCCTATAAACCCCCATAGGACCCCCAGTGTCCCCTATAGGATCAGGACCCCCTATAGGACCCCCAGTACCCCCTATAGGATCGGGACCCCCATAGGACCCCCAGTATCCCCTATAGGATCAGGACCCCCTATAAGACCCCCATAGGACCCCCAGTAGTCCCCTATAGGATCGGGACCCCCTATAATACCCCCATAGGACCCCCAGTATCCCCTATAGGATCGGGACCCCCTATAGGACCCCCAGTAACCCCTATAGGATCGGGACCCCCCATAGGACCCCCAGTATCCCCTATAGGATCGGGACCCCCTATAGGACCCCCAGTATCCCCTATAGGATCGGGACCCCCATAGGACCCCCAGTATCCCCTATAGGATCGGGACCCCCATAGGACCCCCAGCCACCGTTCCCTGCCCCCCTCCCCATCCCTCGTGCCCTCCCCGGGGGTTTGGTTGCCCATTCCAGGGGTCCAGTTGCCCCCAGTTGTTCCCAGTTGCCTCCCAACTAATTCCACCGTCCCCCATTAACCCCCTTGTCCCAGTAGCCCCCAGTTGCCCCCATCACCCCAGTAGCCCCATTTGCCCCCTGTTGTTCCCAGTAGCCCCCCACTGCCCCAGTAGCCCCCCACTGCCCCAGTAGCCCCCATTAATCCCTTTGCCCCCAGTACCTCAATTTCCTCCCAGTTGCCCCATTTCCCCTCCAGTTGTTCCAGTTTCCCCCAGCAGCCCCAATTGCCCCCCATTGCCCCATTTCCCCAGCAGCCCCCCATTTACTCCCCAGTAGCCCCATTTCCCCCAGTAGCCCCAACTTTCCCCCATTTCAACCCCATTTTCACCCCATTTCCCCCTTATTTTCACCCCATTCAAACCCCATTTCCACCCCATTATCCCCCATTTTCACCCCTATTTTCACCTCAATTTTCCCCCCATTTCCACCCCCATTTTCACCCCAATTTCCCCCCATTTCCTCCCCATTCAAACCCCATTTTCACCCCACTTAAACCCCATTTTCACCCCATTTCCCAATCATTTCCCCCCCATTTTAACCCCATTCAACACAATTTCTCCCCCATTTCCACCCCATTCACCCCCATTCCCATCCCCATTTCTCTCCCCATTTCCCCCCCATTCTCACCCCATTCCCCATTTTCACCCCATTCACCCCCATTCCCACCCCATTCACCCCCATTTTTACCCCATTTTCACCCCATTCCCTCCCATTTTCACCCCATTCCCCTCCATTTTTACCCCATTCACCCCCATTTTCACCCCATTTACCCCCATTTTTGTCCCCCCCAGTGCCGATGTCTGCCCTGGAGCAGGTCCGGGGTGGGGGTCTCTGCCTGGACCGCCGCCTGTCGCGGGTGCCGCGCTGATCTGACCCCATTTACACCCCATTATCCCCCATTTACACCCATTTTTACCCCATTCACCCCCATTTACCCCCATTTTTGTGCCCCCCCAGTGCCAATGTCCGCCCTGGAGCAGGTCCGGGGGGGTGATCTGTCCCCATTTACACCCATTTTCACCCCATTTTTACCCCATTTACCCCCGTTTTTGTCCCCCCCAGAGCCGATGTCCGCCCTGGAGCAGGTCCGGGGTGGGGGTCTGTCCCTGGACCGCCGCCTGTCGCGGGTGCCGGGGTGGTCTGACCCTATTTACACCCCATTATCCCCCATTTACACCCCATTATCCCCCATTTACCCCCGTTTTTGTCCCCCCCAGTGCCGATGTCTGCCCTGGAGCAGGTCCGGGGTGGGGGTCTCTCCCTGGACCACCGCCTGTGGCGGGTGCCGGGGTGGTCTGACCCCATTTACACCCCATTATCCCCCATTTACACCCCATTTATCCCCATTATTCTCTGTTTTCACCCCATTATTCTCTGTTTTTACCTCATTTCTCTCTCCCCCCAGTGCCGATGTCCGCCCTGGAGCAGGTCCGGGGCGGGGGTCTGTCCCTGGACCGCCGCCTGTGGCGGGTGCCGGGGTGGTCTCTGCTGGAGGGGCTGCGGGGCGGTGTAACCCCATTTACCCCCATTTTTACCCCATTTTTACCCCATTTCTCTCCCCCCAGTGCCGATGTCCGCCCTGGAGCAGGTCCGGGGTGGGGGTCTCTCCCTGGACCGCCGCCTGTCGCGGGTGCCGGGGTGGTCTCTGCTGGAGGGGCTGCGGGGCGGTGTAACCCCATTTACACCCCATTTACACCCATTTTCACCCCATTTATCCCCATTTTTGTCCCCCCCAGTGCCGATGTCTGCCCTGGAGCAGGTCCGGGGTGGGGGTCTGTCCCTGGACCGCCGCCTGTCGCGGGTGCCGGGCTGGTCTGACCCCATTTACCCCCCATTATCCCCCATTTTCATCCCATTATTCTCTGTTTTTACCTCATTTTTGTCCCCCCCAGTGCCGATGTCCGCCCTGGAGCAGGTCCGGGGTGGGGGTCTCTCCCTGGACCGCCGCCTGTCGCGGGTGCCGGGGTGGTCTCTGCTGGAGGGGCTGCGGGGCGGTGTAACCCCATTTACACCCCATTATCACCCATTTTTACCCCATTTTCTCTCCCCCCCAGTGCCGATGTCCGCCCTGGAGCAGGTCCGGGGCGGGGGTCTCTCCCTGGACCGCCGCCTGTCGCGGGTGCCGGGGTGGTCTCTGCTGGAGGGGCTGCGGGTGCCGGGGCGGTCTGACCTCATTTACACCCCATTATCCCCCATTTTCACCCCATTATCCCCCATTTACACCTCATTTCTCTCCCCCCAGTGCCGATGTCCGCCCTGGAGCAGGTCCGGGGCGGGGGTCTCTCCCTGGACCGCCGCCTGTCGCGGGTGCCGGGGTGGTCTCTGCTGGAGGGGCTGCGGGGCGGTGTGACCTCATTTACACCCCATTATCCCCCATTTACACCCATTTTTACCCCATTTACTCCCATTTTCACCTCATTTCTCTCCCCCCAGTGCCGATGTCCGCCCTGGAGCAGGTCCGGGGTGGGGGTCTCTCCCTGGACCGCCGCCTGTCGCGGGTGCCGGGGTGGTCTCTGCTGGAGGGGCTGCGGGGCGGTGTAACCCCATTTACACCCCATTTACACCCATTTTTACCCCATTTTCCCCCATTTTTGTGCCCCCCCAGTGCCGATGTCCGCCCTGGAGCAGGTCCGGGGCGGGGGTCTCCCCCTGGACCGCCGCCTGTCGCGGGTGCCGGGCTGGTCTGACCCCATTTACACCCCATTATCCCCCATTTTCATCCCATTATTCTCTGTTTTTACCTCATTTCTTTCTCCCCCCCAGTGCCGATGTCTGCCCTGGAGCAGGTCCGGGGTGGGGGTCTGTCCCTGGACCGCCGCCTGTCGCGGGTGCCGGGGTGGTCTCTGCTGGAGGGGCTGCGGGCGGCGGGGGCGGTGTCGGAGCCCGAGGTGGCCGCGCTGGGACCCCCGGGGGGCTCGGACTGGCCGGGCCGGCTGCGGGCTCTGCTGGTGGCCCGCGGGGAACCCTCCTGTCGCCTCCTGCTCGCCCTCCTGGCGGCCCTCGAGGGACCCCCGCCCCCCCCGGGGGAGTTCGGTGAGTCCCAAACCCCCCCATCCCAAACCCCCCATTCCTGGGGGGGGGAATCCATGGCAATAATCCCAAACTTTCCATCCCATCCCCCTCATCCCAAACCCCCTTCCTTGGGGGATCCATGGGAATAATCCCAAACTTTCCATCCCATCCCCACCCCCCATCCCAAACCCCCATTCCTGGGGAATCCATGGGAATAATCCCAAACTTTCCATCCCATCCCCATCCCCCATCCCAAACCCCCCATTCCTGAGGGAATCCATGGGAATAATCCCAAACTTTCCATCCCATCCCCATCCCCCCATCCCAAACCCCCCCTTCCTTGGGGGGGATCCATGGGAATAATCCCAAACTTTCCATCCCATCCCCATCCCAAACCCCCCCTTCCTTGGGGGGGATCCATGGGAATAATCCCAAACTTTCCATCCCATCCCCATCCCCCCATCCCAAACCCCCCATTCCTGGGGGGGAATCCATGGGAATAATCCCAAACTTTCCATCCCATCCCTCCCTCCCCCCATCCCAAACCCCCATTCCTGGGGGGGAATCCATGGGAATAATCCCAAACTTTCCATCCCATCCCCATCCCAAACCCCCCATTCCTGGGGAGAGGAATCCATGGGAATAATCCCAAACTTTCCATCCCAAAGATTTCTACAACCCCCAGCGCGACTCCCGCCCCTCCCACCGCTCCGACTGCGCCTGCCACGAGTGCGGGGGGCACCCCGGACCCCCGGCAATGAGGGGGGGGCACGAGGAGAGACCCCCGAGATGGGGAGGGGAGGAGAGACCCCTGAGATGGGGGAGGGGGAGGAGAGACCCCCTGAGATGGGGGAGGGGGAGGAGAGACCACCTGAGATGGGGGAGGAAGATCCTGAGGAGGAGGAGGAGGAGAGAGGGGGAGACCCCCAGGAAGGGGGAGACCCCCAGGAAGAGGAACCTGAGGAGGAGGAGGAGGAGGAGGAGGGTGGGGGAGATGAAGGCCCCGAGGAGGAGGAGGAGGAAGGAGGGGACACCGAGTAGGGGGAGGGGCAGAGCCCGAGGAAGAGGAGGAGGAAGATGATGATGAGAAGATGATGAAGAGGAGGAAAAAGATGAGGAGGAGGAGGAAGAAGATGATGAGATGATTAAGAGGAGGAGGAAGATGATGAGGAGGAGGATGATGAGGAGGAGGAAGATGAGGAGGAAGATGAGGAGGAGGAAGATGAAGATGAGGAGGAGAAATTATGATGAAGAGGAAGATGATAAGTGATGAGAAGTGATGAGAAGTGATGAGGAGGAAGATGAAGATGATGAGGAAGAGAAATGATGATGATGAGGAAGATGATGATGAGAAAGGACACGAGGACAATGAGAAGATGATGAAGATGATGAGAACACAAAGACAACGAGGAGATGATGATGAGGAGGAAGATGATGAAGACAACCCATTTCAGCCCAACCCCCCACACCGAGCCTTTGTGCCCTCCCCCGAGCCTTCCTCCTCTCCTCCCCCAAATAAACCCTCTGCCCTCAGCACCCGCTGCAGCTTTAATGGGGGAGGGGCCTCGTTAACGAGGGGCCCCTAACGAAGCCCACCCGGGGAGGGGGGGTGGGGGGAGGGGCAGGGACCCCCCCCCCTTGATGGGCAAGGTCCAATTTTGGGGGGTCCTCCTTGACCTCGACCCCAAAGTCCAACTTTGGGGGGGTCTTCAGGTGTCCCCAAGACCCCAAAGTCCAGTTTTGGGGGGGGGGTTTGTCCAGGTGACCCCAAATGTCCATCTTTGGTGTTTCCAGCTGGAGCCCCCTGACCCCAACCTCCAATTTTGGGGGGGTTTCTCCTTGACCTCGACCCCCCACGATGATCAGAGTCCAATTTTGGGGGTCCTTGATTGACCAACATCCAATTTTGGGGGGTCCTCCAGGTTCTCCTCGACCCCCCACGATGATCAGAGTCCAATTTTGGGGGGTCCTCCTTGACCTTGATGACCAACATCCAACCTTGGGGGGTCTCCAGGAGCTCCTCAACCCCAAAGTCCAATTTTGGGGGGTCCTCCAGGTTCTCCTCGACCCCCCACGATGATCAAAGTCCAATTTTGGGGGTCCTTGATTGATCAATATCCAACTTTGGAGGGGTCTCCAGGAGCCCCCCAACCCCAAAGTCCAACTCTGGGGGGTCCTCCAGGTTCTCCTCGACCCCCACGATGATCAGAGTCCAATTTTGGGGGGGGGTCCTCCTTGACCTTGGTGACCAAAGTCCAATTTTGGGGGTCCTTGATTGACCAATGATTGACCAACATCCAACCTTGGGGGGTCTCCAGGAGCTCCTCAACCCCAAAGTCCAATTTTGGGGGGTCCTCCAGGTTCTCCTCGACCCCCCACGATGATCAAAGTCCAATTTTGGGGGTCCTTGATTGACCAACATCCAACTTTGGGGGGGTCTCCAGGTTCTCCTCGACCCCCACGATGATCAAAGTCCAATTTTGGGGGGGTTGGGGGGGGTCTCCAGGAGCTCCTTGACCCCAAAAGTCCAATTTTGGGGGGGGGGAGGGGGGATGTTTTCTCCTTGACCTTGATTGACCAACCTCGAAGGTTCTCCAGGAGCCCCCCAAATATCCAACTCTTGGGAGGGGGCCCGAGCCCAAACCCCCAATATCCAACTTGGGAGGGGGGGTCTCCAGGAGCCCCCCAAAACCCCCAAATATCCAACTCTTGAGGGGGGGGGTCTACAGGAGCCCCCCAAAACCCCCAAATATCCAACTCTTGAGGGGGGGGGGTCTCCAGGAGCCCCCCAAAAATCCAACTCTTGAGGGGGGGGAATCTCCACGAGCTCCTCCCCCACACCCCCCCAATTTTTAGGGGGCGTAAATGAATTTTTTTTTTTCGCTTCTCCTCCATCTCCTCGACTCCTCTGGGTGTGGGGGGGGTTTGGGGCACCCCCTGACCCCGGGGGGGGTTGTTTTGGGGCCCCCCCAGCCCCCCTCAGATGCGGAAGCTCTCGGCCTTGCCGTCGATGTGGCGCAGGCGCAGGTACACGTCGGTGCCCACACCCTGCAGGGACTGCAGAGAAAGGGACCCCCCCAGGTACTCTGCGTAGGCCCTGGACGTGGGGAGACCAAATCCGAACCTGGGGGGGCAAAGGGGGGGCTTTAAAAATCAGATAAACCACCCCAAAACCCCCAGGGACCCCCAAAAGGCAGGTACACGTCGGTGCCCACGCCCTGCAGGGACTGCAGAGAAAGGGACCCCCCCAGGTACTCTGCGTAGGCCCTGGAGGTGGGGAGCCCAAATCCGAACCTGGGGGAGGGATGAGAGTCAGAGAAAACACCCCAGAGACCCCCAAAACCCCCAGAAACCCCCAGGGACCCCCAAAAGGCAGGTACACGTCGGTGCCCACGCCCTGCAGGGACTGCAGCAGAAAGGGACCCCCCCAGGTACTCAGCGTAGGCCCTGGAGGTGGGGAGACCAAATCCGAACCTGGGGGGGGGATAAGAGTCAGATAAAACCCCCCAGGGACCCCCAAAACCCCCAGGGACCCCCAAAAGGCAGGTACACGTCGGTGCCCACACCCTGCAGGGACTGCAGAGAAAGGGACCCCCCCAGGTACTCTGCGTAGGCCCTGGAGGTGGGGAGCCCAAATCCGAACCTGGGGGAGGGATGAGAGTCAGAGAAAACACCCCAGAGACCCCCAAAACCCCCAGGGACCCCCAAAAGGCAGGTACACGTCGGTGCCCACGCCCTGCAGGGACTGCAGCAAAAGGGACCCCCCCAGGTACTCTGCGTAGGCCCTGGAGGTGGGGAGCCCAAATCCGAACCTGGGGGGGGGATGAGAGTCAGATAAAACCCCCCAAAACACCCCAGGGACCCCCAAAACCCCCAGGGACCCCCAAAAGGCAGGTACACGTCGGTGCCCACGCCCTGCAGGGACTGCAGCAAAAGGGACCCCCCCAGGTACTCTGCGTAGGCCCTGGAGGTGGGGAGACCAAATCCGAACCTGGGGGAGGGATGAGAGTCAGATAAAACCCCCCAGGGACCCCCAGGGACCCCCAAAACCCCCAGGGACCCCCAAAAGGCAGGTACACGTCGGTGCCCACGCCCTGCAGGGACTGCAGCGAAAGGGACCCCCCCAGGTACTCTGCGTAGGCCCTGGAGGTGGGGAGCCCAAATCCGAACCTGGGGGGGGGATAAGAGTCAGATAAAACCCCCCAGGGACCCCCAAAACACCCAGGGACCCCCAAATATCACCTACGACCCCCAAAACCCCCCAGGGACTCCCCCAGGTACTCGGTGTAGGCCCGGGAGGTGGGGAGCCCAAATCTGAACCTGGGGGGGCACAGGGGGGGCTTTGAGACTGAGAAAATACCCCCCAAAACCCCCAGGGACCCCCAAATATCACCTACGACCCCAAAGACCCCCAAAACCCCCAGGGACCCCAGAAACCCCCCAGGGACTCCCCCAGGTACTCGGTGTAGGCCCTGGAGGTGGGGAGCCCAAATCCGAACCTGGGGGGGCACAGGGGGGGCTTTAAAACTTAGATAAACCCCCCAGGGACCCCCAAAACCCCCAGAGACCCCCAAATATCACCTACGACCCCCAGGGACCCCCAAAACCCCCAGAGACCCCCCCAGGTACTCGGCGTAGGCTCGGGACGTGGGGAGCCCGAATCTGAACCTGGGGGCACAGGGGGGGCTTTAAAACTCAGATAAAACCCCCCAGAGACCCCCCTAAAACATCCAGGGACCCCCAAAACCCCCAGGGACCCCCAAATATCACCTACGACCCCCAGGGACCCGCAAAACCCCCAGAGACCCCCAGGGACCCCCAAAACACCCCCAGGTACTCAGCGTAGGCCCTGGAA
>NW_026087587.1:0-46418 GCF_022539395.1 Myiozetetes cayanensis
TGCCCACTCCGGCAAAAATCCCTTTGCCAACAGACTGGGAAAACACTGACTTTTTGGGCCCAAGTCCAAGTTTCCCTTCCCAGTCTCACCATATTCCCCAGCCCTGGGAAAAACTCCTTCCCACAACTGCTAATTAAAATTCTCCAGGAATTGTTCCTCATCTTACCTCCGTGGGTAGGTCTGAGAAGTTGGGCTCCTCAAGATCGGAGCAGGAATTCTCCAAAAATATACCAGCTGGAGAAGAAATCCCTGCAAAATGGAATGTTGACCCAGAGGAGTCACAGGTCCCAATGTCCCTGTACAGGCCACCAAAACTCTTACCTAAATGGTTGTGGGGAAAAAAAGACTCCAAGCCAAATTAGGTAGGAGATAAGATAAAGATACAAAGGTTTTAATGAGCCCCCAGGCTTTCCGGAATACCCCCAACGTGCGCTGCTGGAATACAGATGTTCACAGTTTTTATAATGATTTTCACCCAATCCCCGTCCAGCCACCACCCAGGTTCTGCCCCCACCACGCCTCTTGGGAATTGGGTCGGGGGGTGTTTTGGGACCCCCTCTTCTTCATCTTCCTCAGAGCACTTAATGTTCTTGGAGGCCTTCCAGAGTCCTAGACCTGAAGGTTGTTGTGTCTATGACTATATCTTCTTGCGCAGGGTTAGGGTGTTCTCTACAATTCTACCTTGAGAAAGAGGCTAAATAAATTAATGGAATTTAGGGAAATTGATATGGGAATGGGTAACAGGGTTTACTATGTGTAGCTGGTGTGTTAAGGGGAAAGGGATAATATGCTACTACTCTAAAATCTACATTTACTACATAACTACTTCTAAGATCTACAAAAATTAAAAAAAACCACCAAAACTCCAAGGTATCATATGTACAGCATTCCTGGACCCCTTTTCTATTAAGGACTGTTTCCCAAGGGACTTTCTGATCCAGTGTCCTGAAAAGACTGAAGTCTGCCCTCTGGACGTCCAAGGTAGAGGTTTTGTTGATGCCTCCTCCTTACTTCACCAAGAATAAAAAATCTCTCACTTTGTGGTTGCTATGCCCAAGGTGGCCTCTGACCACCACATCTCCCATCAACCCTTCTGTGTTTATAAACAGCAGATCTAGAGGGGTTCCACCCGTGGTAGGCTCATTTACCCGGTGTGTCAGGAAGTTCTCTTCCACCACACTCCAGGAACCTCCTAGACTGCCTCCTCTCCATTGTATTGAGTTTCCAGTAGACATCCATAGAATCATAGAATCATAGAATTAATTGGGTTGGAAGAGACCTCCGAGATCATCAAGTCCAACCCTTGATCCAACCCCACTGTGATTACTAGATTATGGCACTCAGTGCCACATCCAACCGCATCTTAAAAACCTCCAGGGACGGTGAATCCATCACCTCTCTGGGCAGGCCATTCCAATGTCTGATCACTCTCTCTGTAAAGAACTTCTTTCTAATATCCAACCTAAACCTCCCCTGGCAGAGCTTAAGCCCATACCCTCTTGTCCTACTTATTGCCTGAAAGAAGAGACAAACCCCCACCTGGCTACAACCTCCTCTCAGGTAGTTGTAGAGAGTGATGTAGAGAGTACCTTGACGGGTCTGTGGCAGTGTGATATAATCAACCTACCAAGTCTCCCCATACCTGTATTTACTCCAATGTCCACCATACCACAGGGGTTTCAGTCTCTTGGTCTGTTTAACAGCAGCGCATGTCTCACAGTCATGGATAACTTGAGAAATAGCATCCATGGTTAGATCCACCCCTTGGTCTTGTGCCCATCTGTAGGTGGCATCTCTGCCCTGATGACCGGCAGCATCACGGGCCCATTGTACTAAGAACAATTCCCCTTTGTGCTACCAGTCTAGATCCACCTGTGACACCTCAACTTGTGCAGCTCGGTCTACCTGTTCATTGTTGCGATGCTCTTCATTTACGATGGATGGGTTGGAGGGGGAACCTTCAGGTTCTGGGTGTTAGGCCATTTCCTGGAGGTGAATGCTCTTCCACCCTGTCCCCCAGCATGTGGCCCTGTGAACCCGTAAGGAGCTCACACAGACCACCATAGAGGGACGGACAAAAGAGAACGTTTATTGTGGGGATGGGGGTTTATAAGGCTTTTAGGGGGGTTAAAAAAGAACCAATTACAGGCTCAGGGTCTTACAGAAAAACCAATCAGGTAAAGAGTTAATAACCAATAAGGAAAGGGTTAACAAAGGCCAATGAGAAGACCTCAGGATATCTTCCCAGGACATTCCTGCATGGGAGATAAGAGTTCTTTGTAGAGGGTGTCAGGAAGAAAGAGCAGTGACTTGCAGAAATGTGAAAAGGTCATTTTAAGATATGTTTAAACAACATTAAAAACTTCTGTTTCTATAACATTTGGACTGTTTTCTTCTTTTTCTTCACCAGTCCATCTTTGACAGGACTTTTTCCATCCTACATATGGTAAATCCATTGCCACACTTCACTGGTTCGATTTTTGGGCAGATGGGCGTCTGTCTAAGTGGGAGACTCTCAAAATCAGCTTCTCTACCCGGGTAGCAATGTCTTGCCATATATCAGTGGCCCAGATGGGTTTTCCCCTACGTTTCCAATTGACCACCCCCACAGGGCATTGGCCACCATCCACGAGTCTGTGTAGAGGTAAGGTTTTGGTCACTTCTCTCATTCAGCAATGTCCAATACTAACTGGACAGCTTTGAGATCTGCGAATTGGCTCAATTCACCTTCTCCTTCCGTAGCTTCTGCAACTTGTCATGTGGGACTCCATGCAACTGCTTTCCATTTATGTTTCATCCCTACAATGTGGTAGGAACCATCAGTAAAGAGTGTGTAGCGTATGTCTTCTTCTGATAGTTGATTGTATGATGGGGCTTCCTCCGCCCGTACCACATGCTCCCCTTCTTCTTCCTCTACTAGACTAAAGTTCTCACCTTCTGACCAGTTCGTAATGATTTCTAGGATCCCAGGGCGATTTGGGTTTCCAATGCAGATGGGCTGCATGATCAGGGCGATACATTTGCTCCATGTAGCATCCGTGGCATGATGTGCAGAGGGTGTCTTCCCTTTGAACTTCCAACTCAACATCGGTAATTGAGGTGCCAGGAGGAGCTGTTCTTCTGTGCCAATCACCTCTGAGGCAGCCTGTACTCCCTCATAAGCTGCTAGGATCTCCTTTTCTGTTGGAGTGTAATTGCCTTCTGACCCTCTGTAGTTTCAGCTCCAGAATCCAAGTGGACGGCCTCGGGTCTTCCCAGGCACCTTCTACCAGAGGTTCCAGGAGAGGTCCTTATTCCCAGATGCAGAGTAGAGCACATTCTTCACATCTGGTCCTGTCCTGACTGGTCCAAGGGCTACAGCATGGGCAATCTCCTGTTTAATCTGTTCAAATGCTTGCTGTTGTTCAGGACCCCATTGGAAATCATTCCTCTTGTGGGTTACCAGATAGAGAGGGTTTACGATCTGGCTGTACTCGGGGATATGCATTCTCCAAAAACCTATGGCACCCAGGAAAGCTTGTGTTTCCTTCTTGCTAGTTGGTGGGGTCATTGCTGTGATTTTATCGATGACTTCAGTCAGGATCTGACGACTTCCATCTTGCCACTTTACTCCCAGGAACTGGATCTCTCAGGCAGGTCCCTTGACTTTACTCTTTTTGATGGTAAACCCAGCTTCCAGGAGAATCTGTATGATCTTCTTTCCTTTCTCGGAAACCTCTTCTGCTGTGTCCCCCCATACTATGATGTCATCAATGTACTACAGGTGTTCTGGGGTTTCCCCTTTCTCTAGTGTAGCCTGGATCAATCCGTGGCAGGTGGTGGGACTGTGTTTCCACCCCTGGGGCAGTCGGTTCCAGGTGTACTGCACACTCCTGCACGTGAAAGCAAACTGCGGCCTGCACTCTGCCACCAAGAGAATGGAGAAGAATGCATTCACGATGTCAATAGTGGTGTACCACCTCGCTACCTTAGACTCCAGTTTGTACTGGAGCTCCAACATGTCTGGAACAGCGGCACTCAGCGGCGGGATGGCTTCATTCAGGTCACGATAGTCCACAGTCAATCTCCATTCTCCGTCAGACTTACGCACAGGCCAGATGGGGTTGTTGAAGGGGGAGTGGATCTTGCTGATCACTCCTTGGCTCTCCAGCTCATGGATCATCTTATGGATGGGGATCACAGAGTCTCCGTTCATTACTGTCGTTGATGCACTATTGTAGTGGCAATTGGCACTCGCTGTTCCTCAACCTTCAACAGTCCCACAGCAGAAGGGTTCTCCGAGAGGTCACGTAGTGGATTCAACTGCTTAGCCGCCTCTGTCTCCACAGCAGCTATTCCAAAAGCCCATCTATGTCCATTGGGGTCTTTGAAATACCCATTCTTAAGGTAGTCAATGCCCAGGATACATGGGGCATCTGGACCAGTCACAATGGGGTGTTTCTGCCACTCCTTCCCAGTCAAGATCACTTCAACTTCCAACACGGTAAACTGTTGAGACCCTCCTGTCACCACAGAAATAGAAATAGACTCTGGTCCCACATGTCCTGAGGGCATTAACGTGCATTGAGCACCATTGTCGACCAAAGTCTTGTATTCTTTTGGGTCTGACGTGCCAGACCATCGGATACATACAGTCCAATAGACACAGTTGTCCCGTGTCTCTACCGGGCTAGAGGCAGGGTCCCTCTAATACTGGTCTCTGTCCTGTTTGTCACAGTTTTCCATCTGCGAATACCGGCAGGAGGCACCTTCTAGCGGGTCAGATCCCTGCCCACGGGATGCCGGCACTGCACTCACTTTCACGGACTTTGCTTTGTTCTTGTCCTTCAACTCTTGTACTCGGGCTGCCAAGACATGGGTAGGTTTCCTGTCCCACTGTCTCATGTCTTCTCCATGGCCAGATAGGAAATACCACAGCTCGGTTCGTGAGGTCTGTCTACCCTCTCTAGCTGGGGAGCACCTGGTTCTCACTGGTGCCACCTGGGAACTGTTTCTCTCAATCTTCTCTAGCATTGTCTCCTGTTGATCTTGTAGTTTTGTAGTTAGGATAGTGAGGTTATTGATCAAGGTCTCTACAGAGGAAACGCGGGCTTTTAACCGTCCGTGGACCATACTGTCGTACATCCGAAGTTTATTTGCTATAAATGCCACTGGCTCACTCTTTTCCCCAGCCTCCAATGATGTCAGGTAACTGACATGTGCAGATGACCCCATATGTATGAAGACCCACCACATGAGTGGTGTACATTTAACCTTGTCAGGATCGTCAGTGGTTTGCATATCCCTTCCAAACAGAACCTCCAACAGTGCCATTTCCCTCAGGCGTTGGATCCCCTCCTCCATGGTATTCCAGCTCTTTGCACAACGGTCTGTCTGCAAGACCTCTCTGTAAATGAATCTCTTTCTCTCAGCATCCATCAGCCATGCCCAGAGAGACAGGGGTTTTGGTTCTCTCACAAACACCTCTTCAATGCCCACATCCTGGGCAATAGACCTCAAGAACCTTGCTTCACCACCATCAAGGTTTATGGCATCACCCGTGGAGTCCCAGACTCAGATCATCCAGGTCAGTATGGACTCATTTGGGAGATGAATAACATCTACCCATAATTTCTGGAGGTTGTCATACGATAAGGACTCAGTGATGATTTCTGGCTCCGGGTTGGTTGCCTGTGAGGGTTCTGCCTCCTCATCATCATCAACTGGGCAGGCTGATTTGGTCTTATATTTCCTCTTTTGGATAGGGGCAACCTCCATTGACTTGTTCAGTACCTTGGAATTGGTCTTATCTGGAGTCAGCCTTGTATCAGGCCTCTTGTTTTCATCTTTTCCTTTTCCCTGTGAGGGTTGCACCATACTGAACAGCTTTCTGTAGGCAATGACCAAAACCCCACATGCATCTACCACCTGCCTCTCTATGGGTCTACCACAACCTCTCTCCCTCACAACTGTCATTATCTTTGTAGGGTTTAGGAGTTGTTCAAGAGTGAGTTTCCATGTTGTAGGAACTGAACAACTTTCTAGAAATTTACCCATATCCTCCCATGGCCCATGCCATTCGAGGTTTTCCACCACTGCGGCTGGCTTCTGTGCCTGTTCTTGATAATTCCTGGCCCTAACTATGAATATTAGATATGTCACCGTGGCAATAGATATGACACCTTGCACAAGAAGCCCAAAAAGTAAAACGTCTCTTACATCTAAAGAGAGTTTAAATTTCTCAGAGGCCATTGTATTGGAACCAAAGGGAAAATGTATGAAGGACTGGGTAAATATACCCCCCTGTGTTTCTCCATAGGGATGAGTGCCATTATCCTTAAAACCCCAGAGGAAACAGTGTAGACTAGAGCAGTAATATATCCTTGAGATCATATCCTGAACGAAAATAACAGGTGCTGAGTTTGCTATGTCATAAAACCAATGCAAGAGCTCAAACATACTTATTGCAATGAGGGTCATAGTATCTGAGTTGAAAAACATCGACAGGTGGGACAAAGATTTCGGCATAATTATATACCACAGAAAAGTAATGACCCTAGACTTCACGGTGCCAAGGTTCACAAACACGTATAAAGTCACACAAGGGCAGTTATTCCTCTTCCACTTTTCCTATCTCGGGTCCCAAAAATGTCCCAGTTTAAATGAGACAAGGGTCTTTTGCTGAGGATGAGTTAGGAGAAAAGAACCAAACTCCTCCCTCTAAGCAATTATAAATCCAAAATTAAGAGGGTCTGATTGAAGGAAAAGAACAAATTATGGAAATGGAAAAATAACAGCCCTCTTTTAAAAGGTATGTGTGTATTAACAGAAACCCAAAAACCCCAAGTGAAACAACCAAGCAATACTCCTATACCCACAAATAATCCCCTTCAAAAAACAAACTGATAAATTGGCAAAAGGAAAAGTAAACAGTTCAATTTTGCGCCCTTTGGTATAATTCCAACCACAGTCAGCAGGGGGCACTATCAGGTCACTGGAGATGCAGAACTTGTAGTGTCCTGTAGTAGTCACCAGGTGGTGCTGTTGGATCACTGGAGGTGCAGAATTTTTTATGTCCTGTTCCTACCACCAGGTGGTGCTGTGAGATCCCTGGTTACTGCCACGTGGGGCGGGGGGAGGAGAACTCCCTCCAGCATGTGTCGAAAAAAAAACCAAAAAAAAAACTCCATCCCCCTTCCCTTCCCACACACCGGGAGAGGGGAGAGAGAGAGGGGGAAAGGGACCAGGCAACTCCTACTCTGGTTAGTCAGTCTTCTCTCCGCCCAGTCTTCTTTCTCTCTCTCTCCCCCTTGGGGGCTCCTCACTCAGAGAATGGTGAAAGGGAAAAGTAAAAAAAGGAAAAACCTCCAGGGGAGGAGAAAAAAAACATAGCAGCTCTTATCTGATGAAGGACTCAGGCAAGCCTCCAGCTGGCCCGCGTCTGAGGACCCAAGAGCAGCACTCCGCCTCTCCTCCCACCTTCCTCAACCACACTGCCCCCAACTCCTCCCCCCGTTGCCCAGAAGACGAGAGAAAAACGTAAACATTAGCTCTTTCATCTGCCCCATTTCCTAGGAGACTAATCTCTCGGCCATTAGCCCAGGAGCTATGTCTTTTGTGTTGTTAAGTGCTTACCTGATAGTCAGGGGGAAGGGAGAAAATTCTTTACCTGGTTTACAAGAGCTAGCTAAACCATGACAGTATCTTAGCTGGAATAATTGGGGAAATACAAATAGGATGTAGAGGGATTAATATACCTGACCATGAGAAACAAATATCCCAGACCCAAATCACTGTAAGAGAACTCATAGAATATAACAACAGAAAACTGTTTGGTAAGTCCATCTGTCTGTCTGATCAGTGCTGGCACAACTTTACATTGGACAAACCAGGTTTTGTAGTATGTCTTT
Source organism: Myiozetetes cayanensis (assembly GCF_022539395.1). Classification (NCBI taxonomy): domain Eukaryota; kingdom Metazoa; phylum Chordata; class Aves; order Passeriformes; family Tyrannidae; genus Myiozetetes; species Myiozetetes cayanensis. The sequence continues at coordinate 7,890 of NW_026087587.1, forward strand.
GGGCTACTTTGGAACGAGACAAGGCACTATCAAAGAAATTTTTAATAGATACCATAACAACAGTATTTACTTCAGCAACACAGACTTCTGTTAAACTGACTCCTTCCTCTTATATACCCTCAGAATGTACAAAAAAAAGTCATAATCTTTCCCTTGTAAGACTCTGTATCAGGGATTGTTGATATTTTTTGGTCTGTGTTTGGCCCAGACACCTCCAAAAGTTTTGTTCTTTGCCTGCCAAGTTCACTGATAAGTGAGAGTTTTGTCCTTGGAGAGAGTTTCTTGTATCAACTGTTTTAATTGATGTTCTGTGATTGGTTGGTTGTCTGTAGAGGACATTTGAAGGAGAAACTGAAGAGGAGAAGATGAAGTAAAACCCCCAGACCCAAATAGGTAAGACCCCTTGAGTGAAACAGCGCATGCATTAGGGAAATTCCAAAGTATTCACGCATGCGCTGAAGGGGTACACTTATATAACCAAGGGGGTGGACTGAGAACCTCTGTCTGGGTGGTACTGGTCACACCTGCCTGGACAGATGCAATCAGTTAATGGTGTAAAAGCAGTTGGCTGAGTTTTTTCGAGGGATGTTTGCTTCACACGAAGGACCATTTGTCTATAGCGGGGACACCTGCACGTGTGAGCCATCACCCCTCTGAAGGACGCAGCTGCTGTAGGGGTTTCTATGATATCGGGAGTGGGTAAGATAACTTACTTTGTGACACCTGTGTGAGTAGGGTGTCTCATATTCTTATTGTTCTCTTTCTCTCAGGTTCCTGTTTCTTTTTTTTTCTTGGCCACCTTTTACAATAAACATTGGGTTTTATTGTTGAGCTCACAGCAGTGTCTTGGTTTTCAATCTCGGCATCCTTTCATACTCACCCCGTTACATTTTTTTTTTTGGTGACAAGGATGGGATGCCGAATGTGAAAACACACTGTTGTTGTGGACATGGTGGACTCTGCAGGTGCATATATTACTTGTAGGGTTGTCTCCTATGATGTGGTGAATGGCAGGATCCACAGGTGGGGGGCATAGCCTGTTGGAGTGCGCTGCTGGTCTACTAGTTTTGGATTTCTGGAGAGGTTTTTGCCTTCCCCCCTTCTGGGGCTATTCAGGGAAACAGAGCCTTTCTGGGATCTAGGGAGGGGTTTGTGTCTCTCTCCAGGCTGTTCCTTGGGACAGGGGCTGTTGCGGGACTCGTGGAAGGTGAGACCCCCTCTCCGAGGCTGCGCTGCATCTCTTATAGGTTTTGCAGTACCCGGGGGGAGCGGGGAGCCATCCCTCGGGTCTGTGCCTCTCATCTTATAGTCGAGTTGAACTCGACTATAGAGGAGTGTTGTGCCACGTGTAAAGAGGGGGTAACATGAGTTGGTTAGCAAAATTTTTTCCATCTCAAAAAGGGGATTTTGGAGGTGCCCCATTCATGGAGCATTCAGGTTGCACTCAGGAGCCCTGGAGTATTCTCTGGGGCCACTTGGAAGCCTGTACTGGGGTCACTCCTGAACCTTGGAGTTTCAGTACCCCGACAGATTTAATGAAGTATTGGGTGCAGTTTGTGGAGACATCCTACACACAAAAATCACAACGCTTTATTCATATCGGTCTTATGGCAGGAGTACTCCTGTTTGCTTATAAAATTGCTATTGGCCGAATAGAAGATTTAGAGAAGCAGTTAGAACATTTGACCATGGAGCTACAGGAAACTAAAGTGACATCCATAGTACATCATCATCATGGCTAGGCTTCGCGAACGAAGATTTGAAAGGGCTCTACCCACGCTTGCTACAAGCGCGCTGATGGCTAAAAAGGCCAATGCGAGATAGACAAGTCCGGTTGCAGAAGGCACAGCAGAAAGACTCCCCAGGTGATACAGACGAGACGCGATTCTTTCTGCGTTGTCTTTTCTCCTCGAGAGTGATCCTGCGTGTGTTCTCAAAAGCAGCAGCAGCGTTAAAGATGGTGTGTCTCCATGCCTCCCGATTGGAGGCCAGGGTAGACCAATGGTGATGATCAATATGGCCAAGGATGAGGGATTGTTTCAGGCATTCCTTGTACCTTCTCTTCGGGGCTCCTCTCTTGCGGCATCCAGTGGCAAGTTCCCCATAGAGCACAATCTTAGGGAGGCGGTAGTCCTGCATCCTGGAGACGTGCCCTGCCCAGCGCAGCTGTGTTCTCAGCAGCATGGCCTCAATGCTCGTGATTGCTGCCTGTTCAAGGACAGACGTGTTGGTCACATAGTCAGTCCAGTGGATGTTTAGGATTGTGCTGAGGCAGCGCTGATGGAAGCGTTCTAAGAGACGCAAGTGGTGCCGGTAAATGACCCATGATTCGGACCCATACAAAAGAGTAGACAGTACAACAGCTCTGTAAACGCTGATCTTTGTACTTTTCTTCAGGTGTTTGTTTTGCCACACTCTTTTATGGAGTTTACCAAAAGCTCTGTATGCCTTTGCTAACCTGTTGTCTATTTCTGCATCAATCTTACCGTCTGAGGAGATGATGTTACCCAGGTAACTAAACTGCTGGACTGATTTGAGTTCTGTTTCACCAATGGTGATATGGGGATGATGGGAGACTTCCTGAGGTGCAGGCTGATATAAAACTTCTGTCTTCTTCAAGCTGACTTCCAGTCCAAACAGCTCAGCAGCCTCTACAAAGCAGGATGTTAGACGCTGCGGAGCTACTTCTGTGTGAGCAACGAGGGCGGCATCATCAGCGTAAAGCAGCTCACGGATAAGATAATTTAAGGTCTTAGTGTGGGCCTTCAGTCGCCTTAGGTTGAACAGGCTCCCGTCCGTACGATATCGAATGTAGACACCGTTTTCATCATCGAGGTCTGCCGTGGCCCTTTGGAGCATCATGCTGAAGAAGACTGTGAATAAAGTTGGTGCAAGAACGCAGCCTTGCTTCACACCATTGGCTATTGGAAACGGCTCAGAAAGTGCGTCACCATGTCTCACTTGGCTGTGCTGGTCCTCATGAAGCGAGATGATCATTTTGAGGAACTTGGGAGGACATCCTAAACGTTCCAAAATCTGCCACAGACCTTTTCTGCTCACAGTGTCGAAAGCCTTGGTGAGATCAACAAAGGTAACATAGAGTCCTTTGTTCTGTTCCCTGCACTTCTCTTGCAGTTGTCTGAGAACAAATACCATGTCTGTGGTACCTCTGTTGGCTCGGAAACCACACTGGCTTTCAGGTAGAAGATCTTCTGCTATGGTGGGTATTAATCTGTTCAACAGAATTCTTGCAAGGATTTTACCAGCAATGGAGAGCAGAGTAATACCTCGGTAATTTGAGCAGTCTGATTTATCTCCTTTCCTCTTGTACAAGGTGACGATGACAGCGTCACGAAGGTCTGAAGGTAGTTCACCTCGTTCCCAGCAGCGCACCACAAATTCATGAAACTTAGCACAGAGTGCTTGGCCACCGTACTTCCAGATTTCAGGTGGGATTCCGTCAACCCCAGCTGCCTTGCCAATTTTCACCTGCTGTATTGCTTTAAGAGTTTCTCCCATGGTGGGGGCGGTATCCAGTTCAGTTTTCACTGGTTGTTGTGAAATGAACTGCAATGCTGAGTCTTGAACTACACGGTTAGTACTGAAGAGGGTCTGAAAGTGTTCAGACCATCGATTCAAGATGGAAACTTTATCTGTTAGAAGCATTTGGCCATCTGCACTGAGTAATGGGCTTTGAACCTGGCGTGTAGGACCGTAGGCTGTTTTCAGAGCCTCATAGAATCCCCTGTAGTCACCTGTATCTGTGCATAATTGGATTTTTTCCGCTAGATTGGTCCACCACTTGTTCTGGATGTCACGAAGTTTCTGTTGCAGCTTGCTGCATGCGAGTCGAAAGGCTGCTTTTCTTATATGACAAGATGGCTGAGCAAGGTGGGCTTGGTGAGCAGTTCTCTTCTTCCTCAACAATTCCTGGATCTCAAGATTGTTTTCATCAAACCAGTCCTTGTTTTTCTTGAAGGAGAAGCCTAAGGAGAACAGCATGTTGCTTGTTGTGTAGTGGGAGGCGTAGGGAGATGATACGATCAGAATGACCAGTTGGCAGATTTTCGAGTTTAGAGGCAATAGAGTTTTTAATCATGAAGCCAACTCCTGAGAGATGCCTTTCAGAACTGGGTTTACCTGACCAGTAGAGTGTATAACCGGCACCATGTTCTCTAAGGCTGCCTTCCTCATGAAGACGAACTTCACTGAGAGCAGCGATGTCGATGTTGAGTCGTGACAGTTCATGGGCAATTAGAGCAGAACGACGTTCAGGATGGCCACTGTTTGCAGTATCGAGCATGGTTCTGATGTTCCAGCATGCAAGTGTTAATTTGAGTACACCTTTGGAGGCAGGTGTGTGCCTTTTAATCTTTATTTGACCACAACAGAAGATGCCCGTTGGCCGCGGCTAGCCAACCAGGTGAAGGATGGAGATGAGCTTTGGTTAGGCCACCTTTTCTAGGCCCCTCTCCGTGTGGAGCAAGCAGTGCTCTCCTTGGAAAAGGCTGCTTGGTCATTCAGGATGCTACCGAGTGAGTCTGTCATCTCCAATGTCCTGAACCGCCTGCATGCAGGGTTAGGACTGCAGCTTCCAGTGCACCTTATCACCTGCCGTTTCGTCCCTCACCTGTCGCTGCAGGACTTTACAAGTGTGGGTATAACCCTAGAGCCTGCGCAGTGGATTTTTTAGGTGAGGCTCAGCTTGCGCAGAACTGATCCCACCCTTTACTCCTGAGGTTCATCTACCAGGGCCTAGCAAGCTTGGACGGTGACAGTGAGGTCCTCAGGACGTAGGTTTGATTAGAGTATCCTTCTCTTGGATGGATGGCCTTACAGGGCTAAGCGAGCTCCATCTGCCCGGGTTTGAAATTAGAGTTGTCCTTCTCCTAGGATGACTGCCGGAAGGCTAGTGAGCTCATCCTGCCCACGGACACATTTGACCTTTCAGTTTTGACCTGTCTGGCATGGGAGACCCTACTGGAGGCATATGCCACCGCCAGCACAGCTCGCAACCTCATAAGGGCATACTGAAATAGTTTGGTCAAGCCCTGCTCTCCCAACTTTTCCTTCATAGCTTCCTACAGTTTAACCCAGGGACACTTCCTTGCCCTGAGCACCCCTCAAGCACTAGGAGAAGAAGAGAGGAAGGAAAAAAAAACAAAAAACAAAAAAACCACAAACAAACAAAAAAAAACAAAACCACCAAAAAAACCCAACCAAAACCCAACCAAAAACAAACAAACACCCAAAACAAACAAACAAAAACCCCACAACAAACCCAAAACAACCACACAAATAAAACAAAGCCAAACAAAGAACAAAACAAAACCAACAACGAGCGCTCAGCACAAAACCCCACAGAACAACAACAACAATAATAAAAGCACACCACATTCCTGGGCAGAAGCCACTAGAAACCACTAGCAAGCCGAACCCATCATATCCCAACTCCCACTGCGACAACACCCGGCGATTCCGGCATACCCCCAGGCAATGGCAGGCACACGTGTAAGAAGTCCCATGCACACCCTAGGTTAGGGCACCCTCCACATCCCCTGCCCAGCCAAAACCCCCAGCCTCCAGAATAAACCCACTACCCACCCCAAACCTCAGCCCTCAGCGTGCCACTGCAAGCTCCCTTTCCACTGCCTGTCCGCGGCCCCCAAATGAGGCCGCCCGCCGGCCCCCACGCTGGCCCGAGGAAGCTCCAGGTCCGTCCACCTCCCCCTGCTCCTGCCCGGCCTGACCTGGCCCGGCTCGACCCAGGATCCGCCCTGCGCTGAACGGGACCATCTACCCGCCCGACGGTCTGGGAACCCCGGGACCGTCCGGCCCTCCCTGCACCCGCCCGGTCCATCTCGAGCGGCCGGTCCAGCGGCCCGGCCCCGCATGGCCACCAGCCATCTGCCAACCGCTCCGCCGTTCCGACGTCGAAGCACAGCTCCCGACGGCTTCTCCAGGAGGTCGACTGCACAGATCTGTGCTGCAGCCTTTCCCATGCATGCAGGGCCATGACAAGCCGCGAGAGCAGGAGCGGGTCCCTCACCACCCACCACCCAATTGCAGGAGCACGCCGAGCGCGTGGCCGCCTGCCCGCCCGCCATCTTGAACTCCATAGTACAACAGTAAGCTTTATTAGCTGCAACTAATCAATGCAGCATTATGGAACAGAAATGTGCTATGGTAGCCGAAAAATTTGCAGTACGTGTAGCAAGACAAAGAAAGGGAAAGACACATAAAGAGAAAGACACTGGGCCTCGAGTTCAGGCTGAAACAGAGCAAGGCCCTGAAGGAGTTAACTCAGAATGCAAGCTCTGGGTAAAGAACTAAAAGAACCAGAATTCAAGGTTAGAGGAAGATAACACCTGGTCAAAGAATGCTAACACACTAACACAAAGAACATAAAGTAAAAACACAGGGAAATAAAGAACACCAAAAATACTAACATACATGCCTAAATAGACATAAGGAAGGGTTCCTTATGGAATAAGTGGCAAAATAGGGACATGAATCCAAAATCTTGCAAAATTCACCATCAGGAAGACAGCCAACTAAGAAAGTTGAAAAGTTCAAAGCGAGGAAGACTTCTGGAATGGGACCCCCTGAGGATGAAGAAACAGGAACGACCCCCAAAACAGCACCCCAAAAGGACAACTCTGCCCAGACTCCACCCAGGTTCCGCCTGTTATGAATATTATAATGAAATGTTGCAATAATATGAATATTCATGTAAAAATGATGTAATCTCTTACAAAAACTGTATAAATACCTGACTTTACACTGATAACTTGGGGCTAGTTTTGTCCAGTGTGAGTTGGCTAGCCCCCAACGTTGCTTAAAATAAATACCTTTTGCTACTTAAAAACTCAAAACTGTCTCTGAGCAGTTTTCAATGCGCCTTTTCGGGCATCAGGGTTATTGTTACAGATCCAGGATGGAATCCAGAAACTTGGGATGGCAACATCTGGAGTTCCAGTGATTCCGATAGTGAGCAAGAGGTTAGAGAGAGAGAGTGAGGAAGCACCCTCGGGACCTGTGAAGGCAGCCCCTGTGGTTAGACACAGGGGGGCTATGGATTCTGCTACAGGATGGTGGGCACGAGTTGATACTATGGAAGATTTTACACCAGAAGATATCAAAAACTTAGTCAATCATTACAGTCAATGCCCTGGAGAGAAACCCCAACAGTGGTTAGTTCGGTTGATAGAAGAGGGAGACGATAGTGTTGTAATTGACGGCATGGATTCCGTGTGTTTTATAGGCCTGACAGGGGATCCATATGTTCATGCTGCATTGTGTCGAGTTCCTGAGGGTCAGAACTTCTCCTTAGTAACAGTGATTGCCAATGGATTCAGTGATAGGCACACGAATGATGGAGCCTGGCCTCCCACATCTAACCAATGGGTCACATTGCATCAAGCTATCCTCCTACTAAAGCAGGAGGGGATGAAACTTGCCGTGCAATTTGGTAATCCAGGGACTTACCTGGATCAACTATTCACCCCAAATACACGTAATATGTTGCTTGAGGGGTGTACATCACAATGGAGACCATATCTCATACCTATTCTAATGACAACTCAAGGTAATCCTACTCAGGAGGTTATAGAAAAGTTGGGACAGTTGGGGGATTTGCCAGGGCTACTGCCATGCCCAGTACAATCTAAGACACGAGGAGGCACTAAGCCTCCGAAGGAAGTGCCTACAGGGGATAAGGTTGAGACGGGAGAACGCTCAAGTCTATTCAAGTTTTTGCTTCAACGTGGAATCCCAAAATTCAAAATTGATGGTATGCCCCTGAGTGCATTACGAAAAATGGTGATGCAAACCGGGGGGAGTGGAAGCCAGGTTCGCAGTGTTACCCAAACGGAAGCTGGCCTAAGTTCGGTTCCTGCTTTAGGAGCAATGGAACCCAAGTACCCCTGGAAAGATGTAGATAAGACCCTTGCTCAGTTCCACCCTAAAGCGGAATAGGGACGTGGCCAAGCCCCAGGTCCAAACATCTGTGTAACTTGGCATGACCCGCACCCCTTTGTCACTTGGACCATTTGGTGGGGCCCCACCAATTTACAACAGGTGCGGGCTTTAGTGGACACTGAGGCGGAGGTCACAATTTTACATGGAAATCCCACTAAACATAGGGGGGACTTGTCATCGGTATGGGGGCTTGGGGAATATCCTGTCCAAAGAGTTCAGACAAAAATAAAATTAGAAATAGGTGATTGGTAACCTCAAGTATGTCAGGTTATGATAGCTGCAATAGGTGAATATATAATCAGTGAATATATAAAGGGGAACACACTTACTATAGATCAACACATATGGACATTTGGCACCACGTGGTGGTTGAATGTCCGGACAGTTCAGGTTGGACGTGTGAAAGAAGTCACAGAAATACCCGTTGCTACACAGGCTGTAAACATTAAACAATATCGTATACCTGGTGGGGATGAAGCCATTCAGCAAACCATCGATGACCTTTTAGAGGCTCAAGTTCTTCGCTTTGCACATTCTCCATTTAATAGCCCAATTTGGTCAGTAAAGAAATCTGATGGTAGTTGGAGAATGACTGTAGATTATAGGGGGATAAATCAAGTTACTCCAATAACTTCAGTCGTCCCTGAGGTCGCTACTATTGTGCAGCGTATACAGCAGTATCCAGGAGAATGGTATGCTGCGATAGATGTGGTAATGTATTCTTTGCTATTTCTATCCCTAGTGAAGCCCAGGACCAGTTGGCCTTTACCTGGAATGGTAATCAATATACTTTCACCCGTCTACCTCAGGGTTAAAAACGTAGACCAATCTTTTGTCATCAAACCATCCACAAGACCCTGAAAAAGGTTGTGGTACCCAAAGAGGTGCAGATTACCCAGTATATTGATGATATACTGGTTCATGGTCAAACCTTTGAGCAGACACAGAAGTGTTTAGATACTGTTATAAATATTTTGACTCAGGATGGCTGGGAGATCAACCCGAAGAAGGTACAGGGACCTACTCAGGGTGTGAAATATCTAGGTATCCTTTGGGACAGGGGGAAACAGTAGATTCCGGACAAGGTGAGGGAGGCCATAGCAAATTGGCCCAGACCAAAGACCAAGAAACAGGTCCAACAATTTGTCAGAGCCATGGGGTTCTGGTGGGCCTATTTACCAGGGTTAGCAGTACTACTCAAGCCTCTTCACAAAGTAACATGAAAAAAGAGTCAATGGGAATGGGGTCCTGAACAGGAGCAAGCATTTCAGAAAACTAAATCAGCAGTGCAAGAGTACATGGAGTTACATCCCTTGGAGGATGGACTTGTTGAATTACAAGTCACAATAGAAGCAGACGTAGCTCTGTGGAACCTCTGGCAGTTGCAGAAGGGACAGCGACGTCCACTTGGGTTTTGGTCCTGTCGGCTTACTGGAGCCAAAGTTCATTACACAGCATTCGAAAAGGCACTACTAGCTGCCTATTGGGCATTATTGGACACAGAGGGTAGAACTGTGGGACATGAAGTTACCCTTCATTCAGATGTGCCCATTGTAACCTTGGCACTGAGTCCTGCAGCAACTTACAAGATAGGGCACTCTCAGGAAGCTACCATTATGAAGATGAAATGGCATCTGCAGGAGAGAGTCAAACCAGGACCTAAGGGAGTCCTACACTTACATGAAGTAGTAAGTCAGGGGGTACAAGGTAGTGTTGACACCATCGAAAATGATATGATAAATTACCAAGTGGGACATTGGGGTCTGCCCTATGAACAATTGACACCAGAACAATGGTAAAATGCATGGTTCACCAATGGCAGTGGTACAGGGACTGGAAAGTGACGCGCCTTTGCCTTTAATCCTGGTACCCCAAGGAGATTAGTTTTAGAAGGAACTAAAGGAAGCAGTCAGTTAGTTGAACTGGCTGCTGTGTGGCAAGCAATAGATGCTACACCGTGCAATCAAATTTGTTCCATCTATACTGACTCTTGGGCTGTGGCCCAAGGGCTGGTGAATTGGTTAGGAAAATGGCAGCAGGACAAGTGGAAAATAGGAACAAAGGTTTTGTGGGGTAGAGGGTTTTGGGAACGAATCTGGAATGCTCTGAAAGATTGTGATGTTCATGTTTTCCATGTAGACGCGCACACAAAACAGGAAACCGAAATGGCAAAGTGGAATGCTCATGTTGACCACCTAGTCAGAGTGCAAACAGTAGCCATAGTTAGCCCCGAGGATCACGCTCTAGACTTATGGGCACATGATAAGTCTGGACGTGCAGGACGTGATGCAACTCTGGCATGGGCAAAAGCCCGGGGGGTTCTTATACCCCAGGTAGTAATGCAACAAGTTCTCAGCGAGTGTACAGTTTGCCAATTCCTGAGGAAGCGGAAAGTGCTTTCACAACCGCTAGGACATCTTAAGCGAGGGTCGTGCGGTGGGGAAATATGGCAAATTGATTTTATTGGCCCTTTACCTGAACATCGCAGGCAACAACATATTTGTATAGCTGCAGATACCTATTCTAACTTTGTAGTAGCCGTAATCAGTCGGTACACTAATAGTCACATCGCTATAAGATTCATGAGTACAATTGACCTCTACTATGGAACACCCCTAGAAATGCCATTTGATAACGGGACACATTTCAAAAATCAAGCTGTTGCAAAATGGGCTGAAGATCGTGGGATAACATGGACTTGGCATTTGCCATATCATCCCCAGAGAACTGGACTAGTAGAACGCATGAACAGGCTCCTGAAGCTGCAACTTCGTAGACTAGGGGATGGGTCTTATAAGAAGTGGATGGATAACCTTAATGAAGCTGTTTGTGTGCTAAATAACCATGTGTTGTTGCCTACCCTAACTCCACTAATTTTAATGAAAGGTGACCAAGAAAAAGTGACACGGGTAGCACGAGGTTATATTTCGGTCATCAGTGGCACGCTATTCACAGTTAAGTCTATAAAGGGGGGCTATGTACTAATGAACACCCAAACACAGTCACTAGAGGCAAACCAGGATCAGTGGGTCCAGACGGATGTTACATTGTCCTATTCGGGTCAGCAAGAAGATATCCTCTGTTATAAGGTGTTACAAACAGAACTTTCTAAGCTGGGCCTGACCCTGCTAAATCCCATGCAGGGGGATACAACAAAACCCCTATTAATAGGGTTAAAAAATACCACGAGGCATCCAATTATAGTGCCCCTGATGGAATAGATTGATGTTTACCATATCTACAGTTTGCCTGTAACGCCCAAAGCCCAAAAATGGTTTGTGGGTGGTCGGGTATGGTACCAAGCCCCTGGGGATGAGAGTCCTGTTGCTGCTGAAATTGTGGCGGCTGATGATTCTCAAGCTGTGATGATTGAAATTGAGGGTCAAACAGAATTGAAAAGGGGCCTAACCCAACACCTGAGACGATGGGAGTAAACTCAGCGGGCGGAGGGAGTATTGGCTTATAACCTCTTTTCCCCGTGTTTTCCCTCTATTTTCTCCACACTCAGGTATCTGAGTAAACCCGCATAGATGGCCCCACAGTCATCAATGTGATTACTCCAGTATTAACCCATTCTGTGCAGAATGCATATCTTGCATGCTAAAATTGGATGGGTTGTTCTCTCTGCCTAGCAGGTTTTTCTCACCCTAACGGATCCAGGGATTTGGTAATTCCAAGGATAAGAAGACCTCTACTTCTTGGATGTATGCACCAACCATATGTTTTGTTACATTTTTCTATTTGTCTTTTGACAAACATTGATATGATTTTGTTACACTGATTGTCTTGCAGTGCTCATATTTCTATGTGTTTTTGTCTCAGTAGTCTTACAACAGGTGGAAAGAATTGATTGGAATATCCCTCTCCCCCCCCCCCAGTTGCCACAGCACATGGAAGAGACCTTTTGATTTACGAAACCAAGAGAATATATGTGATGTTGCTCTAACAAAATGTGAGGCACTGGGGTTTGAAAGAGGAGAAAAAGAAAAAAAAAGGCAAGACAAAACGTGTTGAAAAACAAAGTGTTTGGTTGGTATGGTTGCAAATGAAGGACTGTTATTCGTGAACCTCCCTATGGGTCCTGGTTCGCATCAATCTCAAGATAAACCGGTAACATTAGAACCTGAAGTGCTTCGTTTAGCTTGTGCCTTGCTATTGTACGACATGGATAAGAAGTCTTTTATAGCATGGAGGCAAGAGATACCTGTACTATCACTCCATGAGGTGAAGGGGAGTTTGACTGCAGTCAGGGGCAAACTGTGGCAGGACGGTTTGCCCCCAATGAGGTCTGGAATCTGCACAGAGAGTGCAAACTTTCTGTGGGAGCATTTGGTGAAACCAGGATGTTGTCTGGGGTTGAGTCAAATTCCAGACATACATTGCCTGTGGTGGCTCCGAATAGGCCCATAAATTTGTGACTGGCGATCAACCACTTCATACTATAAAAGATGGATCCATGTTATAAAATTGTCTAATAGTCTAGACTATTTTTTTGCAGAAAAAAGTCCTGAGATTCATCACTTGGACCCATACGATTGGACATATCTGTTCATTCATCCTTGAGGACTAAGTCTGCCAAACAATGAATGATTATCATAAGTACTGTTGACTCCCCGTGACCGACCACTGGAACCCACTTGGATCTACTCACTGGGGATGGACATGATTACCAAAAATAGTAGTATCTGGGCTTTCGCTGTCTATTAGAGTGGGCCACCAGTGTCATGGTCCAATCACAGACCACACAGTGGAATGTATCAGGGATTGTTGATATTTTTTGGTCTGTGTTTGGCCCAGCCACCTGCAAAAGTTTTGTTCTTTGCCTGCCAAGTTCACTGATAAGTGAGACTTTTGTCCTTGGAGAGAGTTTCTTGTATCAACTGTTTTAATTAGTGCTCTTTGATTGGTTTGTTGTCTGTAGAGGACATTTGAAGGAGAAACTGAAGAGGAGAAGATGAAGTAAAACACCCAGACCCAAATAGATAAGACCCCTTGAGTGAAACAGTACATGCGTTAGGGAAATTCCAAAGTATTCATGCATGCGCTGAAGGGGTACACTTATATAACCAAGGGGGCAGGCAGAGAACCTCTGTCTGGGTGGTACTGGCCACATCTGCCTGGACAGACACAATCAGTTAATGGTATAAAAGCAGTTGGCTGAGTTTTTTCGAGGGATGTTTGTTTCACACGAAGGACCATTTGTCTAGAGCGGGGACATGTCTCATATTCTTATTGTTCTCTTTCTTTTGGGTTCCCATTTCTTTTTTTTCTTGGCCACCTTTTGCTCACAGCAGTGTCTTGGTTTTCAATCTCAGCATCCTTTTGAACTCACCCCGTTACAGACCCTATGTAATTAGACAATCTAACGAGCAGAAGTTACTCCTGGACCCTACATATTCACTAAAGAAGGTCCAAATAAAAATCCAAACAAACACATCCTCTATAAAAGGGGATTGTCAGCCCTTCATTCTCCAAAGTCTTAAAGGATGGAGTGCTTGGTTAAGAACTAAATCCCACCATGAAAGAACACAGAAAGATCTAACAGGATGATTTGGATCAGGACTAGGTGTATTAAATTCAATAGATCAGGAAATATTAATTAATAAACTCAGCACTGTAACATCTGATTTGGGAAAACTGGAGGTACCACTAAGATCATCATTAATAACTGAAACACAATCTCTTACTACAGACTTGATGATATTGTTAACTAAACACACATCTGAAGATTTTCAGGTTGTGACTAATGTTTTTGGATGTTTACAAGAAAATGTCTCAATAGCAATACAGTGTATCCAAACCCAGCAATGGATACAATCCATAGCTGCAGGAGTTATAAGAGAAGGAACATCAGGAATTTTACCTCAAGAAATAAGAGAGATCATATCCAGAAATGACACCACAACCAAATTTGAGAAGAACATCAGGCATGGTGGCAGTTAGTAAACTTCACATATAACTCAAAGCAGGAACAGATAGAGGCATATGTTCTTACCATCCACGAGGCAAAAGAACAGACTATATTTCCTGTCTTAGCATTAGGAGTAATACACTGGGACATAGTAATTAGACCCATGGGACATAATGTCTGGGCAAGCTATGACAGGGACACAGTACTGTCAGCACAGAAGCCTGTATACCCAGAGAACTAGGATATGTATGTGAAAATGCTGTAACAGAGAAGGATTTATGTTTAGATACGGAAGATAGTGTGTGTACCTTTGAAATGTTCCCAAATACACAGGCACAGTCCCGAGTATACTATGTAGGCAAAGGATGTGCATGCATCAGGACACCTTGCACAATTATAATTATTGATGATTGTGAAGAATTAACTAATGGTACTAACTTCTGTGTTTGCAATTTTACTAAACTAATAGGATGTGACTTTAATTACACTGCTCCTGTGACCACTGTGCAATTGATCTCAGATAAATATATATCATGAAGTGCCTAAACTACAAATAGGCATGGACATTAATATCCTCCAGAAAATGCTCTATCATCCTGATGTTGAACAAATGATGGAAAAGGTAAATACTACTTCACGTCGCATGCTGTGGCAAGTGAAACACGACACCACAGAGATTAAAAACATCATTACAGAAGTGGCAAAGACTGGAGAACATCATTGGTGGAGCATATTTCTGGGAATAACCAATACACAGTCACCCACTGCAGCCCAGTTGTTTAACTTCCTGGTCCACCCTGTCTTGATCTTGATGCTGGCAGCTTTCCTTCTGACACTCATCAATCTCTGGATGTCGTGGAGGATTAAGACTATAGCGCAACAAGTACATGTGCTCTGGACTCTACAAAGGGTGATGTGTGGAGAGCCTTGCTCGAGAATGGTTACATGAACGAGGTCATGAAGCTGCAGATACTCTGCAACTGATACAGATAGCGGACAGAAAAGGACAAGGGCACAGGATGAAGCCGTTCTGGAGATAAGAAGGAAGGACAAGAAGAGTCTGCTCTACTTCAAGGATGTTTATGTTTAGAGACTGACATTTATGGCCTTAAAATATGTAGCATATCCTGTTGTTTATCCTACTTCAAATTATGTGTTGCTAAGAGTTTTAACCAATCATGGTAAGTTTCTTTGTTCTATATAACCATTGATTCTGTAGAAAACAACTAATGTGGACCAATCAGAACTTTACAAGTACAGATTGTAATGCATATAAGCAGTACTACTGAAGCAATAAATCGAGACTTAAAAGCATCGCCCTGGCTCGTGTCTCCCAGTGTTTTACGACATTTGGCACCCGCACACGTTGACGGCTTGAACCTGTACAGAATAAAATGCTGAAGTGGACAGACCTCTCCGCAGCGGAGGTGACCGAAAGAACAGAGTGCCATCTGTTCCGGGTCCCAGCGTCGCATCTGCGAGTCTGGTTGTTATGCGCTGCCGAATCCCTGGAGAGCTGCAACAGCGCAGACGTACGGTATGGAAAGGGAAGCAGCGTATCAATTGTTTGGGGATTTCCTTAAGAGAAAAGGGTTTTCGGAAGTTGATTTTAAAAAAGAAACTTCCTGCTTTACTTGATTATGTGCACTCGTTAGGTTTCTTTGTTAACCCTCATACTGTCCATTCCTTATCGGAGTGGCGGAATTTTGGGGATGCTTTATGGACTAAAGTTATTGATGAGGATAAGACAGCTAAAAAGTTTGGTAAAATGTGGCGAGCAATTTATAATACTCTTTTACGGCATGAGGCTGAAAAACGTGCTGTTGAGGGTGCAGCACAAGCTAAACAAGAAAATGAGAAATTTGGTGAGATGTGGTTCTCTGAGTCAGCCACCCCCCTGCCTCCTGCATTTTCTGTGATAACTATGCCGGCACCACGCACTACTGCCAGCAATTCTGCTCCTGGGGAAGTAGTTACAAACACACTCCCCTCAGCACCCCTGGAACCCACTCCTTCTGTGTGTATGCCCAAGGTCAAAAGCACTAATAGTGTCAATGAACCTGTCCCTGGGGCTGATAGTGACCTCGCGGAGGCCATGGCTAGAGAGCGTAGAGAAGCCTGGGCTGCGTTTGCACGACAGTGCATGCAATCGGGTGATACGGAGGGGCTAGCCACTTTAGATATGGCTTTTCCTGTAACTTATACCCTGGGACCTGTAGATGCGCAAGGGTAACAAATTATTAATGCCAATATAACACCACTTGACTGGAAATTATTGGCTCAGTTAAGTACAACTGTTAGTCAATATGGGGCTACCGGAGAACCCACTTGACAAATTCTCGATTACTTATGGAGTTCTCAACTCCTGTTACCATCTGATTGTTGCACGATCACAAAATTAATTTACTCGCCACATCAGCTGCTGTTCTTTAATGCACATTGGCAAGCAGCAGTCACTCGTTCGGTCGCAATCCAACGAGGACCGGGTGACCCTTTACATGGTGTTACTACGGAAGAACTTTTAGGAATAGGTCCCTATGTTCGAGTAGAAGCACAAGCTTTAATTGGTCCTGATAAATGCAGGGAAGCTATGCGTTGTGTCTGTGAAGCCATGGACCGAATTAAAGATCCTGGTGGTACCCCCTGTATATGAGCATTAAACAAGGTAGAGACAAAAATTTCGGTTCTTTCATAGATAAAGTTGCAGATGCAATAACTAAGGCTGGAGTACCTGAATACTTAAAAGGTGCTATTTTAAAACAATGTGCGCTGCAAAATACAAACCCTGCCACAAAAACAATAATTAGCACTTTAGATGCAGATTGGACTATAGAGGAAGCCCTTGAGCATTTAGCACAAACCCCTACAGGGAATCAAGTCTTCCTCGCTAATGCTATAAATAATTTAGGAGAAGGCTTGAAAGCTCAAGCAGAAAGTACGCAAAATCAAATTTTAGCAGCTCTTGCTCCTCTCCAGGCGATGACAGCTAAGCCAGTGAAAAAATTTTCCTGTAATCTGAAATGTTACAAATGTGGAGGAATGGGACATATTCGAAAAAATTGTCTTGCAACTGGAGTGTGGTGTCAAAACTGCCACTCCCCTTCTCACAATACAAATGCTTGCTGTGCGGGAAACGAGAAATGGAGCGCGATGAAGCAGAGCCGCGCTATGACAAAAATAGCTCCTCCGGCAGCAATGGTATGCAATTCGCCTCCCACTTACGACCCGCAACAAGCGGTAGCCTCGGCTTGGACTTGGCAGCCGCAGTAAACATGACGATTTTAACTACAGAACCACACCTCGTACCAACTAATGTTAAAGGGCCACTAATAATTCAAAATCAAGCTGTAGGTGCCTTACTTATAGGAAGATCATCAATTTCCTTAGCTGGACTTTTTGTTCTTCCCGGTCTTATTGATGCTGATTATTCTGGACAGATCAAAATCATGGTTTATACGCCTTTTCCACCTATTAAAATTGAACAAGGACAACGCATTGCTCAATTGATACCTTTACCTCAGCTAACAAAATCAATTGGTCCTTTCTCTACTGAATTAAGAGGACAAAAAGGATTTGACTCCAGTGGGGACAATGTGTTACTGACTTTAGATTTACAGGACAGACCAAAAATGCAAATCGTTATTTCGTATGAGCAAAAACAACATCATTTAACTGCTCTGTTAGATACAGGTGCGGACAGTAGCATTATCTCTCCCGATTTTTGGCCGAAAGATTGGCCCCTGTTCGCCTCAAATGCCACGATTATGGGAGTTGGCGGAGTTTCTGTGGGCAAACGTACACCCCTCCTAACAGTGACTGTTAGTAACAAAACTACTCAAGCAGTCTTTTCTGTTGTTCTGCTGCCACCTACTGTTCAATGTCTTTTAGGACGTGATATCCTATCACAATTACAATGGGTCCTTACTAATGATCACCCTTTGGAGTATTAGCTGCTGCTTGGGCTTTCCCAATCTGCTTAACATGGAAAACTGACAATCCTGTTTGGGTTAAGCAGTGGCCTTTAAAAAGGGAAAGCCTCAAACACGCTCATGTTTTAGTGGCAGAACAACTCCAACAAGGACATTTGAAACCATCTACAAGTCCATGGAACACTCCTATTTTTGTCATACCGAAAAAATCTGGAAAATTTCGTCTCCTCCACGATTTAAGAGCTGTTAATGATCAAATGGAAACAATGGGTACTCTTCAACCTGGTATACCTAATCCAGCAATGATTCCTGAAAACTGGTATATTCTTATCATTGATTTAAAAGACTGTTTTTTCACAATTTCTCTACATCCACAGGATACTAAATGATTTGCATTCACATTGCCTGCTCTGAATAGGTCAGCACCTGATCAACGTTTTGAATGGACTGTTCTTCCACAAGGTATGAAAAATAGCCCAACTCTTTGTCAGTTATACGTATCCAATGCTTTACAACCATTATGTACACAGTTTACTTCCTGGATCATCTATCACTATATGGATGATCTCCTTTTTGCAAAAGCTTCTCCTATTACTGACTCTGAAGTTCTACATATTACTACATCTTTGCGTTCTCATCATCTAGTTGTTTCTCCTGAAAAAACACAAAGAACATCACCGTGGAAATATTTAGGTTGGAAATTAACAGACAAAGTAGTTCAAACACAAAAATTGACTTTACATACTGATTTAAAAACTTTGAATGACATTCAAAAATTTATGGGAGATCTTCAATGGCTTCGTCCTATTGTGGGCATTCCTACTGAACTACTTCGTGAACTTCAACATTTACTACGAGGAAATGATCCGGCCTCTCCAGTCACTCTCACAGCGACAGATCGTTCTGTTATTGACACTATTTGTTCTTATGTTTTACAGGGTCAAGTTTCCAGGCAACTTGAAAATATCCCTCTAGACCTCTGTTGTTGGATGGGTGAATCATTTGCTATGGATGCAATTATTCAAGTACCTTCCTCTGTAAAAAGGAAGGGGGAGGTACGGGTTATAGAATGGGTTGTTCTAGGGACACATCTATCAAAAACAATTGTAAAAAAATTGAACTACTTTGCCAAATCATAAAAAAGGGACGTGAACGAATTCTAATATTAGATGGAACCGAACCGCAATGTATTTATCTGCCTCTCAAATCTGACACATTGGAATGGTACCTCCAAAATAATGAGCACTTACAAACTGCATTATTAGGAAGCAGAAGTTCAATCTGTACTACAAATTTAAAGTCATTACCTTTAAATTGGATACAAAAACTAAATTGGCTTGAAATCCCTAAATTACAAATAAGCCCAGTGCCATCTGCTCTAACTGTATATACAGATGCAGGAAAGCGATCTCATTCTGCTGCAGTAACTTGGCAAAGAAATCAGCAGTGGTACCATAAATTGTTACCAGGACAAGATGATGACACTGTACAAACATTGGAGTTAATGGCTGTAGTTTGGACTCTTAATGAGTTCTCTGAACCCCTCAATGTGATCTCTGATTCTCTTTATGTCACAGGAATTGTACAAGATACCTTCAATGATGTTACTGTTGCTACTAGTTGGTTTGATAATTGGCTATCCTCTCTTGGCATTTCTGGTTGGCTGTTAGATTTTGTTAAGCATGGTATTATTCTTCTTCTTGTAATCCTCCTCATTTTAATGTTTATTCCATGTATTTTACAATGCGTACAGCGTTAAATCATGCGAATAACTGAGAAAATGACCAGTTCTTTTCTTGCTGTTAAAAAAAAAGGGGGAAGTGTGGAGAGCCTTGCTCGAGAATGGTTACATGAACGAGGTCATGAAGCTGCAGATACTCTGCAACTGATACAGATAGCGGACAGAAAAGGACAAGGGCACAGGATGAAGCCGTTCTGGAGATAAGAAGGAAGGACAAGAAGAGTCTGCTCTACTTCAAGGATGTTTATGTTTAGAGACTGACATTTATGGCCTTAAAATATGTAGCATATCCTGTTGTTTATCCTACTTCAAATTATGTGTTGCTAAGAGTTTTAACCAATCATAGTAAATTTCTTTGTTCTATATAACCAATGATTCTGTAGAAAATAACTAATGTGGACCAATCAGAACTTTACAAATATAGATTGTAACGTATATAAGCAGTGCTACTGAAGCAATAAATCGAGACTTAAAAGCATTGCCCTGGCTCGTGTCTCCTAGCGTTTTACGACAGTGATGCAAAAGAATTTGCATTAGTTAAAAGAAAAGTGGGGAATTGAAATAAAGACAAGATAAAATACAATAAAATTTTAGTTATGTTAGTAAAATTTACCTATGTTAAGTGTGACTTTGCAAAATTGTAACTGCTTGAAAGAAGGTTGCTGCCCAAATTGTGGGCAATTAAGATAAAACTAGCTTACGTAAACAAAAGGGACTGTCAAGGAAAGCAGGAAAGACTTCTAGCATGTAGCATTGCAAAGGAGACAAAAGAGGGGTGGAGGAAACCTAAGCTGTTTGAAGTGATAAAACTTTATGTAACTACTCTATAATAGTAAGAATAGGAGTTAAGTAACCAAATGTCTATTTAGATAAGGTAGACTTCATAAAGAGTGTATATGATAGATAATTTTGAAACTCACTCCTTCAAATGTATAAAGAGCTGTTGTGTTTCTTTACTTGGTGGAATGCACGGGTGGGGCAAAACCCCCTACATCTCCCCGGTCATAATAAAAGTGTGCTTTAGATATAGTTCAAGGATTTCTTTGAATCAGTTCCTCAGCAGGCAGCCATTGGAGACAATGAATACTTGCCTTCCTGCTTCATGCCTTAGCTTTTATATCTGAGTTGACATCATATGGTAAGGAATATCCCTTTGGGCAGTTTGGGTCAGCTGGCCTACTTGGGTCCCCTCCCAGGACCTTGCCCTCAACTAAGGAAGGAATGTTACAGTGCTGATGCTGTGCTAAGTAGTAGCCAAAACACCAGTGTGTTATCAACACCCTTCCAGCTCCCAATGCAAAGCACAGCACTGTGAGGGCTACTGTGGGGAAATGAACTCCAGCTCAGCGAGACTGTGAGGGGTTTCCACATTGCTAGTCCTTTCTGTATTTTGTCTTTGCAATGAAATCAAACAATCACAGAATCACAAAATCACAGAATATGGTGAGTTGTAAGGGACCAACAAGAATCATTGAGTACAACTTTTAGGCCTGCACAGGGCCATCCCCAAGAGTGACACCATATGCCTGAGAGTATTGTCCAAATGCTTCTTGAACTCTGGCAGGCTTGGTGCTGTGACCACTTCCCTGGGGAGCCTGTTCCAGTGCCCAACCACCTTCTGGGTAAAGAAGTTTTTTCTAATATCCAATCTAAACCTCCCCTGACACAACTTCAGGCCATTCCCTTGGGTCCTATCATTGGACACCACAGAGAAGAGATCAGTGCCTGCCCTTCCTTTTCTCCTCATGAGGAAGTTGTAGACTGCAATGAGGTCTCCCTTCTGTCTCCTCTTTTCTGGGCTGAACAAACCAAGTGACCTCAGCTGCTCCTCATACAGCTTCCTCTCAAGGCCCTTCACCATCTTTGTTGCCCTCCTTTGGACTATCTCTAATAGTTTAATATCTTTCTTATAATGTGGTGCCCAAAACTGAACACAATATTCAAGATGAGGCTGCACCAGTGAAGAATAGAGCAGGACAATCCTCTCCCTCAACCGGTTGGCGATGCTTTACCCAGGACATGGTCAGCCCTCCTGGTTGCCAGGACACACTGCTGACTCATATTCTTGCCGTCAGCCAGGACTGCCGCAGGCAGGCAAGCGAGCGGGAGAGAACCACACACACATCCACAAGATGCAAGTTCAAATCCAGTTTTATTATTGTTAGGCTGTACAATTTATATTATTCTGAGTCCTGTCCACACGAACACGAGCACAGCACGCCATCACGATTGGTCAGCACGCGCTGTCCACACGCCCTAGGTAACCCACCAATTTGTGGTTTTGAAGACCACATTTGCATACCGTTTCCGTTATCACTGTTTTTCCCATCCTGTTTCTGCTGACTCCTGCATTCCTGCAGCAGCAAGCCGTTTCTTGTTTATCTTACCGTTACCTCCTGACCTTTTCAGAACTCAGAATAATCATGCAGAATTGTTAAGGCCCCGACACAGGACCCGCAGGTCCCTTCCCGCAGCACTGCTTTCCAGCATCTCATTCACCAGTCTGTACATACAGCTGCTCACCCAGCAGAGCCTACCATTCCCTGAATATGCCTACTTCGAAAGAACCTTCAGATCAGATTAGTGGGTGCCATTGTCCAACTATACCATATGCAGGAGAGTATGCATACCTGAAGCTACAAACTGGATTTCCAGATAAGAGGCTAGTAAGAGGCAAATCCCTGTGAGGTGGAATAATCCTTCTTACCATGCCAGTGTCCTCCCTTACTTACATGATGACTCTGCTGTAAAAATCCCTCCGGGGAACCTCAAAGAAATTTTGCATCTAGCCTGGACTATGCATCTCAAATGTTGGACTATGATGGACCATGACTGATGTTGACATAGTAGGCAGCTGTAATGTCTTCAGGGGTGTCAGAAACTCGTCACGTGTCCCGTGACATGTCCTGTGACACTATTCATTGTAAAACTCCCTGCCCCTGGGGAGGTACAAGGCGTTCCCACCTAAGCTTGAAGTGTATAATTCATGAAATCTTTGAATTGTTGGGGGGTTTTCCCCAGTCCCAATGGATCAAGACCATCAGTTCGACAGGATTGTGACCACCACTTCAACCAACAGACATGGAAGCTGCAACTACCAAGTTTCATCGCTGGATCCAGTGAGTGGTGACTGTAGATATCTTAGGACCCTTAGGATCCTTTCTTTCTCTTTCTCTCCCTTATACATTCTCCTAAGTGTTATTTTTATGCTTTAATATTGCTATATTGCTATGTTTTAATATTGCTGTATTACTATAGATGATAACCAAAATGGTTACACACCTGTTTACCTTTGAAACAAAATTGTTCTAAAATAAACCCTACATATATATGTTTACAAACACCGATTATTCAGTGTTGTTTCACTCTAATCCATCCCAAGGGATTTATTAACAAGAACCTGGGTTACCCTCTCCTTCTGAGGTGGGTCATAACACCATCCCAGGTGCAGAATCCAGCACTTTGACTTCTTGAATTTCATGTGGTTGGTGATTGCTCAGTCCACTAATTTGTTGAGGTCTCTCTGCAGGGCCTCCCTGCCTTCAAGGGAGTCAACAGCTCCTCCCAGTTTTGTATTGTCTGCAAACTTGCTTAGTATCCCTTCCAGTCCTGCCTCCAAGTAATTTATGAAGATGTTGAAGAGAACAGGGCCCAAGATGGAGCCATGCAGAACCCCACTAGTGACAAGTTGCCAGCCTGATGTTACCCCGTTCACTTATTACCCTTGGGCTCAACATGTGAGCCAACTACTTACCCACCACTATGATGTGTTTATCCAGCTGTGTGCTGGACATTTTGTTCAGAAGGATCCTGTGAGAGACAGTATCAAAAGCTTTACTGAAATCCAAAAAGATTACATTACCTGGCTTCCCTTGATCAGCTAGGTGAGTTACCTTGTCATAAAAGGAAATCAGGTTTGATAAGCAGGACTTTCCTCTCATGAAGCTGTTCTGGCTATAACCAACAACAGCATTGTCTTTCAGGTGTTTTCCAATACTTCCCAGAATAATCTTCCCCATAACTTTATCAGGCACTGAAGTGAGACTGACAGGCCTGTAGTTTTCGGGGTTCTCCTTCTTGTCCTTCTTGAAAACTGAGAGAACGTTCTCCAGTTTCCAGTCAGCGGGGACCTCTCTGGATTCCCAAGACCATTCAAAAATCATCAAGAGAGGCTTTGCAATGACATCAGTCAGCTCTTTCAGGATTCTTGGATGAATCCCATTAAGCCCATCTGCTTGAGCAGCAGATCCCACACAATTTCAGGGTCAACTGGGAGTTGATAATTCTTGCAGTCATGGTCCTTCAGCTCAGGGAACTTAGACCCCCTTGGTTCATCATCTGTTTTGAAGACAGAGGCAAAGAATGTGTTAAACACCTCTGCCTTGTCTCTCTCCCTGTTTTTGAGGTGACCATTCTCATCCTGTAATGGGTCGATGATATTTCTATACTGCCTTTTGCCATTAATATATTTGAAAAAATTCTGTTTATTGTCCCTCACTGTTCTGGTAGCTTCAACTCCAATTGAAGTTTGGACACATGAATTTTCTCCCTACAGACGCAAGCAGAATATCTGTATTCCTCCCATGTCACTTGCCCTTGCTTCCAGTGGGCATACACCTTCCTTTTTTGCCTTATTTCCAAGAGAAAATTCCTGCTCAGCCAAGCCGGCCTTCTGCCTCACCTGCTTGACTTCCAAGATTTGGGAATTGCCTGCTCCTGTGCCCTTAGGAGGTGATGTTTGAAAAGGGACCAGCACTGATGGACCCCAGCACCTGCAAAAACATTTTCCCAGGGGACGTTACTGACTAGTTCCCTGAGCAGCCTGAAGTCTGCTCTCCTCATGTCCAGAGTTGAGGGTTTGATGGCACTTTTCTTCCTGTCAACAGAGATTTTAAACTTGATCGCCTCGTGGTCACTGTGGCCAAGATGGCCGCCAATCTCTATTTTGTTTACGAGATCCTTTCTGTTGACAAGCAGCAGATCAAGGAGGGCATCTTTTCGAGTCACCTCCCTTTGGACCTGTTCCAGACAGTTGTCATCCAGGTTTTTTAGGAATCTTCTGGACCAGGTTGTACCAACTGTGTGATGCTCCCAGTTAATTTCTGGCAAGTTGAAGTCCCCCATAAGGACAAGGGCAGTTGACTTTGAAGTGTCCCTTAGTTCCTCAAAGAATAATTTGTCAACATCATTGTCCTGGCTGGGAGGTCTATAGTAGACTCCTATGATTACATCCACATTATTTGTTTGCCCCTTTGATTCTTACCCAGAGGCTCTCAACTGTACTACTGCCAACTGCAAGCTCCATACATTCTAACCCTTCCATTACATACAGTGCAACCCCTCTGCCTCTTCTGCCCTGCCTATCCCTCCTGAAAAGCCGGTAACCATCCAACAGGGCACTCCAGTTACAGGTCTCATCCCACAAGGTTTCACTTATGCCAGTGATGTCAAATCCCTGGGACTGGGTCAAAGCTTCAAGTTCCTCTTGTTTGTTCCTCATGTTGCATGCATTGGTGTAGAATCATTTCAGGTGTGGCACATTGTAGCCAATACCTCGTGAAACAGATTGAGGGGTCCTATGAGTGCTTGTTTCTTCAAGTTTTGGCACACCATCCCATAGCTCATCACTGGCGAGACCGATTCTGCCCCTTTCCCCTTTCCAAGCTAGCTTAAAGCTCTGTCAATGAGCCCTGCTAGCTCCAGTGCCAGAACTCTTTTTCCCGTCTGAGATAGGAACATCCCATCAGGTGTCAGTAGAACAGGTGTTGAGTTGATGTCAAAACCCGCAAAATTTTTCTGATTATACCAACCTCAGAGCCATGTATTGACCTGATGGATCTGCCTATTCCTATCACTATTATTCCTTGTTACTGGAAGAATCAAGGAAATCACTACCAGTGCTCCTGATCCCTCTACCAATCGTCCCAGGGCCCTGAAGTCTCTTTTGATTGCCCTCGGACTTCTCTTTGTTATTTCTTTGTTGCCAGTTTGAACAACCAATAGCAGAAAGTAATCAGAGGGCCTTACTAGACTGGAGAGTTTTCCAGTAATATCCCTTACCTGAGCCCCTGGGAGACAGCAGACTTCCCTGTGAATTGGGTCCAGTCTGCATATTGGGCCCTCTGTTCCCCTTAGATGGGAGTCTCTTATTACAGGCCATCAACAACACCTGGCTGGCCAGGTGCCTGGGACCATCAAGGCCAGTAAGAAAGGCAGTAATCAGCCTAGCACCCAAGAATCCTGAGGTCAGTAGGAAGGGGAAGAAGAAGAAATCTGTTTGGTTTGTCCATTTGCTTCACAGAACTTTCAGGGCCTTATAATGAGGAAAAGGGAACAAATATGTATCCTGCTCAGTCACAGAGAATAGCTGCTTGCCTCATAAAATGGCATTACTTATGTTAACCACATTACCAGGAGTCAGGAGCAGGGAGTAGCAGTCACAACTTGCTTCTCACACCTGGAGAGCCTCGCTATGGCAGATACCACACCAGGAACCCACAGTGAGGGCCAGGACAATTGCACAACAAGAGCAGGAGAAGAGAAGTTGTATGCAAAGAAAGAAAAATAGATATTCATGCAGCATCTCCATTGGCTTGTTGTGGTTTGGATCTGGCTCCCCACCAAGTCCCCGAATCCACACCAAAAGTTTCCCCCCCCCCCATGAACAAAAGGGAAAAGAGGGAAAGGGAAAGCTACCAAAAAAACCCCCGAAATGACAAAACCAAAGCAGTGTATATATATATATATTTACACTTATATACAATTGCAAAAAAGAACTATTTACATCTAAGAATGAGAAAACGTCAATACCCCCAAACTAAAACAGAAAACAAAACCCGATAGATATAGGTAATAAAGAACTAGCAAACAAAAGAATTTTATACTTTCCTTTAGAAAACAAAAGCCACTCCACCAAAGTCTCTCCTCTTGGATCAGCAAAACAACAGGCCTCATACCACCCCATCACCACCACCACCACCCCCCGCCTACCCCCCCGAGCAAGACTGGCTGCAGGGGAACCCACCACCAACTTCGCCGGAAGAGGTCTGCCCCAACAACTTCCTACCACCTTCTATTAATATGTCTGCTTATGTAAAGAATAGCATGGAATACCTGGGATGTGGACATTTCCTTAGTTACGACCTGGTGGTCAGGAAAAGGCCAATGTAGGGCCTAAAACCAAACTACTACACTTGTATATCGTTGACCAACTTGGAGAAAACAACCAGCCCAGGCATCGGATGTAATCCTGAATTTGACAAGGAGTGCCCTAAGACTTTTTTAATTTATAATGATATGCCTCAGATTTTGAAGGAGTAGAGATTTTATATTCAACTAAAAGTTTTCTGCATGTAAAGTAATTCTGTTGGAAACAGATGATCAGTTCTTAAATTTCAAAAGGGCTTTGGGACTATTACAAAACTCTTCTTCAACTGCAAGTCAGGTTCCTTTTTCATCTCATTGCAGGGATTAGGAGTGTTTACTACATGTACTTCAGTCAGTGGGTTTTTGTTTAAGATTAGTAGTAAGTGTGATGTACAGTGAGGAACATGCAAGTCCTTTGCTATGCAAGTCCTTTGCTTTAGTAGTCACCCATTTGCCCTGTTCTGAAGGTGTGCTTTTCATTCTAGGATGTTTCAGAAAATGGAAAGATACTGACTTTATTTTGATGATCAGGATAATCGTTTGTTTTTTCTCTTTCTGAAAATTTTTTAAAAAATCATTACTGGAATGAAATTAAGCCCATGATACATAGGTGTATACATAGAGAACATGGCATTTTCCACTAAAAACATGTGGACAAAAAAAGAAATACTTTTGAAAAATATTTTATGGACAGCATAGAAAAACAAAATTGTAATTGTCATAGGAAGTTGCAAGAAAGTGATAAAATATCTTGACATTTAAAATAAGGTCACTTCGTGGATGCATTTTGCTTTCTGAGCTTCTAAATCTGCTTTGCCTCTTCCCTTTCTTTCACCTGGACTGTAACTTATTCAAGACAAGAAGAATATGTATTATGATTCAGGATGAACTCTATTCATAGCAATTAGCAATGAAACAGAAAGGTACCATTGAAGGAGGAAGATTTCCTCACTAGGATTTGTCTTTGGAAGAATTGTATGTTTGTCTTCAGGAGAACAATTGCACAGGGAAAGGCAAGACTCGAGAGCAAGACTGGCATCTTGCACTAAACCTTAGGTGCAAAAAATAGGCAGCTCTGCTGCTCAGAGCTCCACAGTGTGCAGCCTGGCAAAGCAACATTTACTACATGGATCAGGAAAGGAGATGCAACAGCGAAGATTGTATACTAATAACCCAAGTTTCAGTTAAGACTTGATTATAATAAAGGCAGGAATCCCCTCACTTCACCTGTCTGTATAAAAACTAGGCCTCCCATCCAAACTAGTAATCTTGACTTTTTCCCTATTGTCAGTAGTGAGAGACAAGCACTCCAGAGGGTAATTTATCCTTCCTCTTATGGGTGCATGCCCTAGAATAACATCACTCACCTTCTGAAGGAAATTTTTGATAGAGACAGGTCTCAGTCTTAACACCTTGTGTCTTACAGAGATTTTAGCAATTTCCACTTAAAAATGGTAGCACTGTCACAGTGTTTGAAGCATCTGTGAGAATGCTGATAACCTTTTTTGGCTACTAGTTGTCTGAACCTGCTTCAGGAAGTTGTAGGTAACATGATACTGAAAATGCCTATGGTCTCCAGAGACTGAGTTACATCCACATTCCCCCTGTGACTAGCCAAAAGGGAGCTATGCTGGTAGCAGGAACAGCAAGGATTTTTGCCACACAGCATGAAAGGGCAGGATGACAGCTCTCCAGCTAACTTCAGAAATTAACATTCTCCATTTACAGAGTAGATGGCAACACAACAGACACAGCAAATTTGCCAAAGAATTCATTATAGTGGGTTATTGTGGTGTGGATTGCATTGCTGTATAACAATCCCTTTGCTGGGTGTAAGCTGCACATTCCTTCATGAGAGGTTTGATCAAATGTTTCATTATTTTAAATTGTCATCTAAGGATGACATTGCAATATACATGTAAATATTGCCTTTTGTTTCCTACTCTAACAGAGGAGGACATATTGCCTCCTTTTACATCAATATGTAGAAGTCTCACTGCAAGGGAATTCCTCGTGAGACTCTTTTTGCACACACCAGTCACATTTTCTTCTTAGATGTATCTATTAACCTGGTTTTGTTCCACTAAAGTCAGTGTAATAATTTCTGATTTGCACTGATGCAGAGGAGGACAGAATCTGCTGGCTATTACATTCTCCTTCAGATTGCCTGTTCAAGCAAGTCCGACAGCATTAAGTTGGGTTTTTTAATACAGAAAAAGCTATATTGCCAAGAGAGGAGGGTATCTTTGTAGTTAAAGCTTCCATTAAACAAAGAAAGATATTTTTAAAAGGAGATTTTTTCTTGCTGTTGATGCCTTAGAGTTTTGATTTTGTTTTTGTAGATTTTAGAAGTAGTTATATAGTGAATGTAGATTTTAAAGTAGCAGCACATTATCCCTTACCCTTTAACACAGTAATTAAACATAGCAAACCCTGTTACCCATTCCCATATCAATTCCCCTAAATTTCATTAACCTGTTTAGTCTCATTTTCAAGGTAGAATTGTAGAAAACATCCTAAAATCTGCACAAGAAGATATAGCCATAGATGCAACAACCTTCAGGCCTAGAGCTCTGGAAGGCCTCCAAGAACAGCACATACTCTGAGGAAGATGAAGAAGAGGGGCTCCTAAATGCCCCCAGCCTCAATTCCCAAAAGGCGCGTCAGGGGGCAGAAACTGGGTGGTGGCTGGATGGGGATTGGGTGAAAATCATTATAAAAATTGTAAACTTCTGTATTCGGGAGCACAAGGTGATGGTATTCCTGGAAGCCTGGGGGCTCATTAAAGCCTTTTGTATCCTTATCTTACCTCCTACCTAATTTGGCCTGGAGTCTTTTTTTTCTCCACAGCCTTTTAGGCAATGTTACTTTCAGCACAAACACCTTTCCCACTCATATTTGCTGCCATTACTCTTAGCCATAGCTATTCGTACAGTCCCTGTGCAGTAGTATGAGAGTTTGTGACCACTTAGGGATCAGAACAACTTCCTAAACTATTGCAATTAACTCAGGACCATTTACTGATCTACCAGGACAACACTGTGTTCCTACATATTTCAACACAGGGGTATTTTAGTTATTCTATGTTTTCATTCTGATCTTCCTCACTAGATTAAGGCAAAGGTAATGCTACTGAAATTTAGTGGAATACATATACAGGATGAGCAGAATTTAAGGAGGTGTAAGCAGCAGGATCAGGCCTAATACTTGGATACTTAAAAAAACCCCACTTCAAACTTAATGGAAAACTGCATAGGATTCAAGTACTCAAAAGAGTCTTTTTTTCTGTCTTATAGCACTGATCTGAGCCTGTGTATGATTTCTGTCCTGTTTCATGGTTAGTCACACTCACTCCAGCACAAGGAAGTGTACAGCAGAATTTTTAATAGCTCAGATTGCTCTGTGCCATTGCCCTGAACAAGTACAGCAAAGAGCAAAAGCTGTGAGTACTCTTATATGATGCCCTTAAGGGTCCAAACATCACAGGATTTGGTCTCACAGTTGAGTCTTGCAGTTATAATTTATAAAACATCTTTTAGGGCCAATTTACAAAAGTAATCCTAAAAGGCGAGTGTCTTTTTACTTTTCTTTACAGGCATATTATTGCAACAGTGTCCAATGGGAGTGTTTTGTATCTGAAGCATACCAGACAGAGCATATCAAAAGATAGCATTCCTTCTATGTCCCAGGCTCCAAATGACTTTAATGACTTTGTTGACTTTGGCATGTGTTTAGTGTTCTAAGAACTTCTATTTATATGGTGATGTCATGGTTTTGATGGTTCTTAGAAACTGAGCAGGAATTTTTCCCTTCCCCCTGCCCACTGCGTGGAGGGGATGTTTAAATGGGCAGTTAAGTAACACAAAAGAAGCTTCTGGTAAGGCCACATTCCTAGTTAATGGCCCTCAGAATCTCGTCTCCTGGGAAATGGGGGTAAGGAGTTCCTTTTTACTTTTTTTCCTCTTGTCTCCTGGGAAATGGGGGGGGAGGAGTTCTGGTGGCTGCTGAAGCTGGAACAAGGTCAGAGTGAAAGCTTGGTGTGGGTTTTGTTCTCAGCCTGCCTGTCAGCTGCGGATTCTGCTTGGATTTTCATCAGAGAGGAACTGTTTTGGGAGGTTTTTCCCCTTCCCCGTTCGTTTCTTTCTTAGCAGTGGTTCTTGTGCACATCGAAGGGAGAAGGAAAATTATACTGCACGATTCGGCCAGCAGGACAGAGTGAGTTTTCCCATTGGGGAGGACTTTCTCTCCCTCCTCTCTCTCCCCTTTCCCAGTGGGGGGAGGGAAACCCATTTTTGGTTTCTCAAACACACCCTGGAGGGTGTCACCCCATGTGGCAATGACCAGTGATTCAACAGTGCCTCCTGCCGACCAGCATAAAGAACTGCAGGCTCCACATTTCCAGTGATCCAACAGTGCCCCCTGTTGAATGTGGTTAGAATTGCACCAAAGGGCGCAAACGTAACTGTTTACCTTTTTCTTTGTTTGTTTATTGGTTTGTTTTGAAGGGGATTATTTGTGGGTATAGGAGAATTGTTTGGTTGTTTTACTTGTTTTCTTTCATTGTTTCTGCCAATACACATATATCTTTTAATAAAGGGCTGTTATTTTTTCTTTTTCCAAATTTTTTTTTACCTTCAGTCAGAACCTTCCTATTTCGGATTTACAATTGTTTAGAGGGAGGAGTTTGGGTCTTCCTCATATCTCATCCTCAGCAAAACACCTCTGTCTCATTTAAACTGAGACAGGTGATTATAAAATTCCTACTTTACAGTTTGCATCAGCTGCTGTTTATTGTATAAAAAAGTGGTTTTTTTTTTTTAATTGATAGATCTTGATAATTGCAGCACAGCTGAAAGATCACAGTTTAAAATATAAAATTAGATATATATGTCTATGGTGTTCTTTTGGGGATGATGTATCCGTGCTTAATTAGACACTGCTACTGTTGGTCTATGTTTGGCCCAGCCACCTGTGAGAATTTTTTCTTTTCTTGCCAAGTTATGGGAAAACAAGGTCTGATAAATGGGAACTTGTTGTGGTTTTGAGTCTAGGCCTTCCTTGGTGACCAGGTTGTAACCAAGGAACCAAGGCCATGTTCCCAGTATTCCATACGATTTTTACGTAAGCAAGAGTATAAATAAGAAGAGAGAGGAAGCTCTCTCTCTCTTTCTTCCAGTGGACCGAAGGCGAAGGTTCTTTGTTGTTGCTCTGCCCGGGCAAGGGAGTGAGGCCTAGTGCGCCTACTTGGCCTTGAGAGGCAGAGAGTGCCGGCAGTTGTTTGGTGAGGTTCGCTGATCTCTTGAGGGAAGTACTTGCTTTTTATCCCTTTTTTCCCTTTCCCTTCCTTTTCCCTTTTTTGGGGGGGGTTGCCTGTGGGTGTTATATTGTATATAATTCTATTTATATATATAAATGTGTTTCACTTGAAATTCAGTTTGGTTTCGGTTCTTTTGATTTTTTTGTGATCTTTTCAGTCTGCTGTGAGAGAGGGAGAGGGAGGGGGAAGGTTTTGTCCCTGTGGTCCAGGTACTTGGTTGGGAGCCAAGTCCAACCTGGGACAGAACTTCGTCCTTGATGGCAGCACTTTTCATAAACTAAAATTAATTGGTATCTCACTATCGGCTGATGGCCCTCCAAGGGCATTTGAAGGAGAAAGTGAAGAGGAAAGTGATGAAGTAAGCCCCTAGACTCAATTAGGAAAGACTCTCCAAGGTGCAGGGAAATTCCAATGACATAATGGGGGGAGAACTGAAGGCCTCTAGCTGGGCGGTGCTGGCCACACCTGCCCAGGTAGATGTCACCAGCAAATTGGATAAAAAAGCAAGTGGCTTGTGCTCGGGGGAACTCAAGCTTCACATGGAGGACAACATTGCCTTTTGCGGGGATGTCCGCTATCTTGTGAGCCTGCCGGCACTCTGAGGATGCAACTTCTGCTATGGGAAATTCTAATAATTCTGGGGTTGGTAAGACAACCTCGTAAGTAACACCTGTGTGAGTGGGGGTTTTACTGAGGGCTTATTTCCCTCCTCATGTTTCCTGTCTCTTGGTTTGTCGTTTTGTTGGTCGCTTCTTTGTAACAAATATTGGGGTTTTTTGAGTTTTCAACGGTGTTTTGGTTTCTATTTCGGCATCCCTCCAAACCCTTCCCTGGAACAGATGATCATCAACTAATCACAGAGTGTTCCAAAGCCCACCAAAGTCAGTGACAATCTTTCCATTGCATCCAAGAAGGGAATTTTAATACCTGCCAAATAAAGTATTACACTGAGAAAGTACAACAGAAGTTCAGGTCATTCGGAGGAAAAGCCAATATGCATGTTGTTACATCATGTGAGTTGTAACAGAATATGGACTACCCTGTTAGACCAATCTCTACATGTCCACTTTGCATAGCTGCCCACGGGCTGTTCATGGCTGAGGCTCCTGAAACTGCTCTGCCTTCTTCACTTCAGTTTCTACTACTCCCTGAAGCAGAAAATGTTAAAGACTCAGCCTACAATAGCTCTGTCCTGGCAATATTTCTGAATTGCTGTTATACTGACCACTGGTGGTGTAAATGGACAAGGTTGTAATTGAGCCAAAATCTGGGCCATATATTGTCCAATTCGCTAAATAAACTTGGTGTCTCAGTTTAATGAGACACAAGTGTTTTGCTGAGGGTGAGTTACGAGGAAGACCCAAACTCCTCCCTCTAAGCAATTGTAAATCCGAAATTAAGAGTCTCCAATTGAGAAAGTGTGGAAAAAGGAAAAAATAACAGCCCTTTATTAAAAGATATATGTGTATTGACAGAACAACGAAAGGACACAAATAAAACAACCAAACAATAATCCTATAACCAAAAATAATCCCCTTAAAAAGAAAAGGTAAACAGTTCAGTTTTCTCCCTTTGGTGCAATTCTGACCACAGTCAGAAGGGGGCGCTGTGGTGGTTGCCATGTCGGGAACGGGGGGGGGCAGGTGTGCTGGAGAAGCCAAAAATGGAGGTCTTCCCTCCCCCTCACTGGGAAAGGGGAAAAAGGAGGGAAAGAGAAAAGTCCTTCCCAATGGAACCTCACTGTCTGCAGGTGAAACGTGTGGTGTGGCTTCCCCTCTCCTTTGATGTGCACAAGAATTGCTGCCAAACAAAAAAAACAGGAACGGAGGAGAGGAAGAAGGTGACCTCCTTCCCAAACAGTTCCTCTCTGATGAAAGTTCAAGCACATTCCGGGCTGGGGAGAAAACAGGGTGCAGGTGAACCAAGGACAGGAGAGGCAAGAAAAAAACAAAAAAACAAAAAAGCACAAAAACAAACCTACCAAAAATAATAATAAAAAAACCAAACCAAACCAAAACAAAAACAACCAAAAAAATCAAAACCTGCCGGGAAGCCAGACTGAGAACAAAACCACCTCAGAGCTCCTGCCACCCCGACCTTGTCCCAGCTCAGGCAACAATGAAGTCTGTGCTGTTTCCCAGGAGAGGAGAAAAACAGTAAAAAGTAACTCCTCACCTCTCCCCATAGACAAGATATTGAGGGCCATCAACTTGGAATGTGACTTTGCTAGCCACTTCTTTTGTGTTAGTCCATTGCCCAAGGCACAGCCAACCTGCCTATTCAACATCCCTTTCACATAATGGGAAGGGAAAATTCCTGTTTAGTTTCCCAGAACAAGCAAAACCATGACACTTGGATTTTTAAAAAGCAGATATGGCAAGGGGATTATCTTTGACACATATGCTAAATTTATATTTGGCATTTGCTTCTATTTATTACTATTATTACAGTATGAATTTTAATACTATTTATTTTTAATTCCTTGTTGCCCATAATACCAGAAAAATTGAAATTAACATGCATTTGTTTGCCATCTTGGTTTTGGCAAATACTGCAGCAACCCTTTTTTGGAGGTAATTATATATAAAGAATCATAGAATCAACTGGGTTGGAAAAGATATTCAAGATCATCAAGTCCAACCCATGATCCACTACCACCGTGGTTACTAGACCATGGCACTAAGTGCCACATCCAGTCTCTTCTTAAAAACCTCCAGGGACAGAGAAGTCACCACTTTGCTGGGCAGCCCATTCCAATGCCTGATAAGTAAAGAACTTCTGTAAAGAAATTTCTCTAAAGAATTCTGTATTCCTAATATCCAATCTAAACCTCCCCTGGCAGAGCTTAAGATCATGCCCTCTTGTCCTACTGCTGGTTCCTGGGAGAAGAGACTGGCACCCACCTGGCTACAACCTCCTCTCAGGTAGTTGTAGAGAGTGATGAGGTCTCCCCTGAGCCTCCTCTTCTCCAGGCTAAACAATCCCAGCTCCCTCAGCCTCTCCTCATAGGACTTGTACTCAAGTCCCTTCACCAGCCTGGTTGCTCTTCTCTGGATCTGCTCCAGCACCTCAACATCCTTCCTGAACTGAGGGGCCCAGAACTGGACACAGCACTCCAGGTGTGGCCTCACCAGTGCTGAGTAGAGGGGAAGAATCACTTCCCTCGTCCTGCTGGTCACATTGTTCCTGATCCAGACCAGGATGCCTTTGGCCTTCTTGGCCACCTGGGCACACTGCTGGCTCATGTTCAGCTTCCTGTAAATCCAGACTTCCAGGTCCCTTTCTGCCTGGCTACTCTCCAGCCACTCTGTGCCCAGCCTTTAGTGCTGCAGGGGGTTGTTGTGGCCAAAGTGCAGGACCCGGCACTTGGCCTTGTTGAACCTCATCCCACTGGAATCAGCCCATTTCTCCAGTTTGTCCAGGTCCCCCTGAAGAGCCCTCCTGCCTATCAGCAGATCAACACTCCCTCCCAGCTTGGTGTCATCTGCAAATTTGCTAATGGTACACTCAATCCCCTCATCCAGATCATCAGTAAAGATATGAAATAGAACTGGGCCCAACACTGATCCCTGGGGGACACCACTAGGGACCGGCTGCCAACTTGATGCAGCACCCTTCACCACTACTCTCTGGGCCCGGCCATCCAGGCAGTTCTTAACCCAGCAGAGAGTCAGCCTGTCCCAGTTGCAGGCCATCCAAGATCCTGCTTTACTTGTTTTGGTATCTTAGACGTGTGATTCCAACATGATTTGGGGATTAATGATGATTTATTAGTCTATGCTCCATTTACTGATTGGCTGATTTGTAAGAGCAGAGCAAGCATGCTAAATAGAGCCACATTAGCACAGAATATTTTTTTAACAAACCACCAATGAATTAAAAAGTAAACTAGAAATGAGAGGTCATCTCATTAAGTAAAACAGTCACAGAAACATTCCTCAAACTATTTACCAGCATCTACTTAATATCAACGCTTCCCAGACAGACAGCTATATTTTCTAATTAATCTAAACTTGATAGGTATGCAATATAGATATGAGATATATTCACATAAATACAATGGGGAGGAATTAGTCTGTTATCAGCAACAATAAGCATAATACAACCATGTGATATCAAAAGAATTATCTGAAAAATATTTAGCAAAAAATACTGAACATTTTAAATGTCATTATAACTGATTTACAAAGATGAATCTCTAGGGCAATGACATCATTGTTTCTCTGGAAAAA
Source organism: Myiozetetes cayanensis (assembly GCF_022539395.1). Taxonomy (NCBI): domain Eukaryota; kingdom Metazoa; phylum Chordata; class Aves; order Passeriformes; family Tyrannidae; genus Myiozetetes; species Myiozetetes cayanensis. Next base: position 44,146 of record NW_026087587.1, read on the forward strand.
AATGTACCTCCAAGAGAAAAAGCACAATAGAGAAAGGAGGAAGAAAAAACTAAATATAAAACAAGTTCTATAAGAAAAACAGTAATGCTCACAAGTATCGTGAAGGTCATTTCAGATGATCTGCATAAGAAATATATGCCAAAGTGCCTCTGTTTGAGACAATTTGAAGGGGCGTAGACCTTAGACAGCAATATCTTCCCTTGGATTCAATATCCCTGGTTTCTCAAATACAGAGATAGAGACCAAATATGCCTGGATGTAAGTGAAAAACACTTTATCAAGAAGAAATGTTAATAACAATACTGATAAAACTGGGTTAAATCAACTGATGAGGAGAAACTTCCCATGACCCGCCGACTGGATCAAATCGAGATGGCAGCTGGCCTACCCCACCTGGAAAAAAACACACATCACCACAGGACAGAGACAAGATGGCTGCCCTTCCATGTTCGTTGCCTCCTCCATGCCCAGAAAACCTGGCAGGAATGGTTGGAGAGTCAGCACTGGCAGGAAATGGCAAATAGCTGGGATCTGATACCAGCAGATGCTTGAGTGGTGCTGGAGTGAGGCTGCAGTGCTGGTACAGGCAGTTGAAGCAGGGTTGCAGTCCCCCCAGGTGAGTGGAAGGACCTGCAAGACACCCAGTGACAAGACTTGGTTGTTGCAATTTCAATGTTCATTGGTCAAAGTAGTGGGCACAGTCTGGATCCATCTAGGTGGCGGTAGAAGCCCCAGGTGGTAAGGAAAGTCCCATGTGGTGAGGGAAGAAAACCAAGTTTTGAGTGAAGTCTGAGTGTGATCTTTTATTGGGCTTAGGCTAGGTGGGAACACCTCCGGTACCTCCCCTGGGGAGGGGAGTTCTACACTGGATGACGTAATACTGGATTACAGGACATTTCAGGAGTCCTTGACCCCTTCTAAGATGTTACAGCTGCCTGTTACATCAGGACAGGTGGATCCATTATGGTCCATTGTTACACCCTAGTCTAGAAGCTCTAAGCTCTTACTGGGTGTACACTTTAATTTTAGACTTCAAGAGATTTTGCCCACAGCAAACCCTTGCAAAGTCTTTGATTCTTTGATACCTTGAGTTCACGTCTGGAGAAAAACTACACATTTTTCTCTAAGAGATTTCTTTTAATTTGGTGAGAAAATAGGTGTTTTGGCAAGAAGGGTTTTACAGAAATAACATGCAACTTCCCAAAAGCATTACAACAGATTACTGAGACTAGCAAGCATTGCTATAGTAAGGGAACCTTTGTTGCACCCAGCAAACACAAACTCCTTACAACTTTAATGAAATACAGAAAATAGGTGTTTAAGTCACCCACAAGAGGAAGGGAGATTAAGAGAAGAATAAAGAGAGAAAGAGAAGAGAAAGACATATTTACCACTCTGGAGGTCACATGTTGACAGGTCAGGAGGGCAGAGGCCAAGAGGAGATGGAGATCAGCTGCATATCTGTTTATAGACTTTGGCCACTCCCCCTAGGTGAGACCTCTGGTTCACTGCCACTCACTGTCCCCCTAGCCAAAGTGACGGGTGCCACAGCCAATTAGAGGCTCTGGGGGGTGTGTGGTGTGGGCAGGCCACCAGGCAAACCTTGCTGATTGACAGCCCAGCCACATGGCTTTCCCTGTCATGTGTTCTGCATGGATGCAGCCATGTTGGTTGCAGGCCTAGGCCTTGCCCTTTCTTCCCCCCATCCCCCCACAGACAACATGGTTTATTCAACCCATCAATCAAACAATCTGGTGAGATAAGAATCCAGTCTCTGACACTCATCAGCAGAGATGAATATCTTCAGGCTCCCTGGAGGGGAGTTATCACAGCTGAGTCATTTGTGTAAGGACAAAGAAATCTACCCTGCCTAGCAGGATTTGCCTCTCTCATTATCTTGTTCAACGCCCAGCTTGTAGCCTGAGGTGTCAGATGTCCACACCCTCAGCACCTGGGCGGCTTTTCTGTGCACACTCTTAGCAAAGCACACTGCTGATTGAGCCATTAGCACCAATAGTCCAGTCTCTTACAGCACCTGGGGGGGGTCACTGCAGGTGGTCGAATGTTTGAGTCATTAATCACTAGCAGTTCAGTCTCTTTAAAGAAGGCAAAACACCAAAAAGCAAAAAAGGCATATTTGGAGAAAAGATAAAAGAAAAGGTGGATAGCAGAATTTTTGTGTAACCCAGGACACAAAGAATGCTTACTCCAACTTATTGGACTTTGCACTATAACAGTACAATATACTGATTAAATGTGTATGAGAGAAATAA